>NC_092743.1:75221081-75524331 GCF_047496795.1 Chiloscyllium punctatum
CGTTTACTGTAAATTCAATTAAACAAGCCGCTTGTGTTAATTCAATGAGCAGAGCTTCACTCTTTCCTTGCGTACCTTTATTCCAAATTCAAACATTCACTCAATGAACCAAACGTTCTTCATTGATTCAATGAAACAAACTGCACGCGATGATTCCATGATTAGAGCTTCTCTCATTCTTTCAATGTCTAAAGCTTAATACATTCATTCAACCAAACAAACTGCATTCATTCATTCAATTGAAACAAGCGTTACACATTGATTCAAGTTAAAAAAAACTGCACGTGCAGTACAGCTTCTCTCTGTCATTTCATGTCTCAAGCATAATACGTCCATTCAACCAAACAAACTGTATTCATTCATTCAATGAAACAAATGTTATACAATGATTCAATTAAACAAACTGTACGAATTAATTCAATTGGAAGAGAGTTTCTCATTGATTCAATATCTCCACCTTTACTAATTCATTGAAGGAAAGGAAATGTATTCATGTGTTCGTTTCTTCTAAATTCAAACATTCATTCAATGAACCAAACGTTACACATTGATTCAATTAAACAAATTGCACGTGCAGAAGAGCATCTCTCATTCATTTAATGTCTCAAGTTTAATACATACATTCAACCAAACAAACAGTATTCATTCATTCAATGAAACAAACGTTACACATTGATTCAATATTACAAACTGCACGTGCACAAGAGCATCTGTCATTCATTTAATGTCTCAGGTTTACTGCATACATTCAACCAAACGATCTGGATTCGTTCATTCAATGAAACAAACGTTACACATTGATTCAATTAAACAAACTGCACGTGCAGTAGGGCATCTATCATTCATCCATTCATTAAACAAACTGAACGAATTAATTCAACTAGAAGAGAGTTTCTCATTCATTCAATATCTCAACCTTTACTAATGTATTGAAAGAAAGGAAACCTATTCGTTTCGTTTATCTTTTCTAAATTCAAACGTTCGTTCAATGAACCAAACGTTATTCATTGATCCAATGAAAGAAGCTGCTAGTGTTAATTCAATGAGCAGAGCTTCACTCTTTCATTCCATGTCTCGAGCTTAATACACTCATTCAACCAAACAAACAGTATTCCTTCATTCAGTGAAACATACGTTATTCCTTGATTCAATGAGTTGTGCTTCTCTCATTCATTCTGTGTCTCAAGCTTAACTGGTTCATTGAAAGAAACAAACTGTGTTCGTCCAGTCGTTGAAAGAAACGTCAATCCTTCATTCAACCGTTCTTCCTTGATTCAATGAAACAATCTGCACGAGATGATTCCATGATTAGAGCTTCTCTCATTCTTTCCATGTCTCAAGCTTAATACATTCATTCAACCAAACAAACCGTAATCATTCATTCAAAGAAATAAACATTACACATTGATTCAATTAAACAAACTGCATGTGCAGTAGACCTCCTGTCATTCATTCCATGTCTCAAGCTTAAGACTTTTATTGAACCAAACAAACAGTATTCTTTCATTCAATGGAAGAAACGTTACGCATTGATTCAACTAAAAAAACTGCACGTGCAGTGGAGCTTCTCTCATTCAGTTAATTTCTCAAGTTTAATACATACATTCAACCAAACAAACTGTATTCATTCAATGAAACAAATGTTATACATTGATTCAATTAAACAATCTGCACGAATTAATTCAATTAGAAGAGAGTTTCTCATTGTTTCAATATCTCAACCTTTACTAATGCATTGAAAGAAAGGAAATGTATTCATTCATTCGTTTATTCTAAATTCAAACGTTCATCCAATGAAACAAGCTGCTTGTGTTAATTCAATGAGCAGAGCTTCACTCTTTCATTCCTTTCCTTTATTCCAAATTCAAACGTTCACTCAATGAACCAAACGTTCTTCATTGATTCAATGAAACAAACTGCACGAGATGATTCCATGATTAGAGCTTCTCTCATTCTTTCAATGTCTCAAGCTTAATACATTCATTCAACTAAACAAACTTGTATTCATTCATTCAATGAAACAAGCGTTACACATTGAATCAATTTATAAAACTGCACGTGCAGTAGAGCTTCTCTCTGTCATTTCATGTCTCGAGCTTAATACAACCATTGAAAAAGAAAACTGTATTCATTCAGTCAATGAAATCAAACGTTACACATTGATTCAATTAAACAAACTGACCTCCTGTCATTCATTGCATATCTCAAGCATAATACTTTTATTCAACCAAACAAACAGTGTTCATTCATTCAATGAACAAACGTTACGCATTGATTCAATTAATAAAACTGCACGTGCAGTCGAGCTGCTCTCATTTAGTTAATGTTTCAAGTTTAATACATACATTCAAGCAAACAAACTGTATTCATTCATTCAATGAAACAAATGTTAGACATTGATTCAATTAAACAATCTGCACGAATTAATTCAATTAGAAGAGAGTTTCTCATTCATTCAATATCTCAACCTTTACTAATGCATTGAAAGAAAGGAAATGTATTCATTCATTCGTTTATTCTAAATTCAAACGTTCATCCAATGAAACAAGCTGCTTGTGTTAATTCAATGAGCAGAGCTTCACTCTTTCATTCCATGTCTCAAGCATAATAAATTCATTCAATCAAACAAACAGTATTCATTCATTCAAGCAATGAAACAAACGTTACACATTGAATCAATTAAAAAATCTGCACGGATTAATTCAAATTGTTAATGTCTCAGGTTAAATACATGCATTCAACCTAACAAACAGTATTCATTCATTCAATGAAACAAATGTTATACATTGATTCAATTAAACAAACTACACGTGCAGAAGAGCATCTGTTATTCATTTAATGTCTCAGGTTTAATGCATACATTCAACCAAACGATCTGTATTCATTCATTCAATGAAACAAACGTTACACATTGATTCAACTAAACAAACTGAACGTGCATTAGAGCATCTATCATTCATTCATTCATTAAACAAACTGAACGAATTAATTCAACTAGAAGAGAGTTTCTCATTCATTCAATATCTCAACCTTTACTAATGTATTGAAAGAAAGGAAACCTATTCGTTTCGTTTATTTTTTCTAAATTTAAACGTTCGTTCAATGAACCAAACGTTATTCATTGATCCAATGAAACAAGCTGCTAGTGTTAATTCAATGAGCAGAGCTTCACTCTTTCATTCCATGTCTCGAGCTTAATACACTCATTCAACCAAACAAACAGTATTCCTTCATTCAGTCAAACAAACGTTACACATCGATTCTATTTTTAAAAACTGCACGTGCAGTACAGCTTCTTTCTATCATTTCATTTCTCAAGTTTAATACATTCATTCAACCAAACAAACAGTATTCCTTCATTCAGTGAAACATACGTTATTCCTTGATTCAATGAGTTGAGCTTCCCTCATTCATTCAATGTCTCAAGCTTAACTGGTTCATTGAAAGAAACAAACTGTGTTCGTCCAGTCGTTGAAAGAAACGTCAATCCTTCATTCAAACGTTCTTCCTTGATTCAATGAAACAATCTGCACGAGATGATTCCATGATTAGAGCTTCTCTCATTCTTTCAATGTCTCAAGCTTAATACATTCATTCAACCAAACAAACCGTAATCATTCATTCAATGAAACAAACGTTACACATTTATTCAATTAAAAAAACTGTACGTGCAGTACAGCTTCTTTCTATCATTTCATTTCTCAAGTTTAATACATTCATTCAACCAAACAAACAGTATTTAGTTAATGTCTCAAGTTTAATACATAGATTCATGCAAACAAACTGTATTCATTCATTCAATGAAACAAATGTTATACATTGATTCAATTAAACAATCTGCACGAATTATTTCAATGAGAAGAGAGTTTCTCATTCATTCAATATCTCAACCTTTACTAATTCATTGAAAGAAAGGAAATGTATTTATTTCGTTCGTTTATTCTAAATTCAAACGTTCATTCAATGAACCAAACGTTATTCATTAATCCAATGAAACAAGCTGCATGTGTTAATTCAGTGAGAAGAGCTTCACTCTTACATTCCATGTCTCAAGCTTAATACATTCATTCAACCAAGCAAATAGTATTCATTCGTTCAAAGACACAAACGTTACACATTGAATCAATGAAACAAACTGCACGTGCAGTTGACCTCCTGTCATTCATTTATTGTCGCACGTTTAATACATTAATTCAACCAAACAAACTGTATTCATTCATTCAATGAAACAAACGTTACACATTGATTCAATTTAAAAAAACGGCACGTGCAGTAGAGCTTCTCTCATTCATTTCATGTCTCAAGCTGAATTCATTCATTCAAACAAACAAACTGTATTCATTCATTCAATGAAACAATTAAACAATCTGCACGAAATAATTCAATTAGAAGAGAGTTTCTCATTCATTCAATATCTCAAACATTACTAATTCATTTAAAGAAAGGAAAGGTATTCATTCGTTCGTTTATTCTAAATTCAAACGTTCAACCAATGAAACGATCTGCTCGTGTTAATTCAATGAGTAAAGCTTCACTCTTTCATTCCATTCGTCTATTGTAGATTCAAAAGTTCACTCAATGAACCAAACGTCATTCATTAATCCAATGAAACAAGCTGCTTGTGTTAATTCAGTGAGCAGAGCTTCACTCTTTCATTCTTTGTCTCAAACTTAATACATTCATTCAACCAAACAAACTGTATTCATTCATTCAATGAAACAAACGTTACACATTGATTCAATTAAACAAACTGCACGTGCAGTCGAACTTCTGTCTATCATTTGATGTCTCAAAGTTTATACATTCACTCCACCAAACAAACTGCATTTATTCATTCAATGATCCAAACGGTACACATTGATTCAAATAAACAAGCTGCACGTGCAGAAGAGCATCTGTCATTCATTTAATGTTCCAAGCTTCATACAGTCATTCAACCAAACAAACAGTATTCATTCAAAGAAACAAACGTTATACATTGATTCAATTCAACAAACCGCACGCGCAGTAGAGCTTCTCTCATTCAGTCAATGTCTCAGGTTAAATACATACATTCAACCAAACAAACTGTATTCATTCAAAGAAACAAACGTTACACATTGATTCAATTCAACAAACTGCACAAATTAATTCAATTAGATAGAGTTTCTCATTCATTCAATATCTCAACCTTGACTAATTCATTGAAACAAAGGAAATGTATTCCTGCGTTCGTTAATTCTAAATTCAAACGTTCATCAAATGAAACAAGCTGCTTGTGTTAATTCAGTGAGCAGAGCTTCAATCTTTCATTCCATGTCTCAAGCTTAATCCATTTATTCAACCAAACAATCAGTATTCATTCATTCAATGAAACAAACGTTACACATTGATTCAATTAAACAAACTGCACGTGCAGTGGAGCTTCTCTCATTCAGTTAATTTCTCAAGTTTAATACATACATTCAACCAGCAAACTGTATTCATTCATTCAATGAAACAAATGTTATACATTGATTCAATTAAACAATCTGCACGAATTAATTCAATTAGAAGAGAGTTTCTCATTCATTCAATATCTCAACCTTTACTAATTCATTGAAAGAAAGGAAATGTATTCATTCATTCGTTTATTCTAAATTCAAACGTTCATCCAATGAAACAAGCTGCTTGTGTTAATTCAATGAGCAGAGCTTCACTCTTTCATTCCGTTCGTTTATTCCAAATTCAAACGTTCACTCAATCAACCAAACGTTCTTCATTGATTCAATGAAACAAACGTTACACATTGATTCAATTAAACAAACTGCACGTGCAGTAGAGCACCTGTAATTCATTTAATGTCTCGAGCTTAATACATACATTCAACCAAACAAACGGTATTCATTCATTCAATGAAAAAAACGTTACACATTGATTCAATGAAACAAACTGCACGTGCAGTAGACCTCCTGTCATTCATTTCATGTCTCAAGCTTAATACATTGATTCTACCAAACAAACAGTATTCATTCATTCAAAGAAACAAACATTACACATTGATTCAATTAAGTAAACTGCACGAATACCTTTACTAATTCATTGAAAGAAAGGAAATGTATCCTTTCGTTCGTTTACTGTAAATTCAATTAAACAAGCCGCTTGTGTTAATTCAATGAGCAGAGCTTCACTCTTTCCTTGCGTACCTTTATTCCAAATTCAAACATTCACTCAATGAACCAAACGTTCTTCATTGATTCAATGAAACAAACTGCACGCGATGATTCCATGATTAGAGCTTCTCTCATTCTTTCAATGTCTAAAGCTTAATACATTCATTCAACCAAACAAACTGCATTCATTCATTCAATTGAAACAAGCGTTACACATTGATTCAAGTTAAAAAAAACTGCACGTGCAGTACAGCTTCTCTCTGTCATTTCATGTCTCAAGCATAATACGTCCATTCAACCAAACAAACTGTATTCATTCATTCAATGAAACAAATGTTATACAATGATTCAATTAAACAAACTGTACGAATTAATTCAATTGGAAGAGAGTTTCTCATTGATTCAATATCTCCACCTTTACTAATTCATTGAAGGAAAGGAAATGTATTCATGTGTTCGTTTCTTCTAAATTCAAACATTCATTCAATGAACCAAACGTTACACATTGATTCAATTAAACAAATTGCACGTGCAGAAGAGCATCTCTCATTCATTTAATGTCTCAAGTTTAATACATACATTCAACCAAACAAACAGTATTCATTCATTCAATGAAACAAACGTTACACATTGATTCAATATTACAAACTGCACGTGCACAAGAGCATCTGTCATTCATTTAATGTCTCAGGTTTACTGCATACATTCAACCAAACGATCTGGATTCGTTCATTCAATGAAACAAACGTTACACATTGATTCAATTAAACAAACTGCACGTGCAGTAGGGCATCTATCATTCATCCATTCATTAAACAAACTGAACGAATTAATTCAACTAGAAGAGAGTTTCTCATTCATTCAATATCTCAACCTTTACTAATGTATTGAAAGAAAGGAAACCTATTCGTTTCGTTTATCTTTTCTAAATTCAAACGTTCGTTCAATGAACCAAACGTTATTCATTGATCCAATGAAAGAAGCTGCTAGTGTTAATTCAATGAGCAGAGCTTCACTCTTTCATTCCATGTCTCGAGCTTAATACACTCATTCAACCAAACAAACAGTATTCCTTCATTCAGTGAAACATACGTTATTCCTTGATTCAATGAGTTGAGCTTCCCTCATTCATTCAATGTCTCAAGCTTAACTGGTTCATTGAAAGAAACAAACTGTGTTCGTCCAGTCGTTGAAAGAAACGTTTATCCTTCATTCAAACGTTCTTCCTTGATTCAATGAAACAATCTGCACGAGATGATTTCATGATTAGAGCTTCTCTCATCTTTCAATGTCTCAAGCTTAATACATTCATTCAACCAAACAAACTGTATTCATTCATTCAATGAAACAAACGTTACACATTGATTCAATTTTAAAAAACGGCACGTGCAGTAGAGCTTCTCTCATTCATTTCATGTCTCAAGCTGAATTCATTCATTCAAACAAACAAACTGTATTCATTCATTCAATGAAACAATTAAACAATCTGCACGAATTAATTCAATTAGAAGAGAGTTTCTCATTCATTCAATATCTCAAACTTTACTAATTCATTGAAAGAAAGGAAAGGTATTCATTCGTTCGTTTATTCTAGATTCAAACGTTCATCCTATGAAACGATATGCTCGTGTTAATTCAATGAGTAAAGCTTCACTCTTTCATTCCATTCGTCTATTGTAGATTCAAAAGTTCACTCAATGAACCAAATGTCATTCATTAATACAATGAAACAAGCTGCTTGTGTTAATTCAGTGAGCAGAGCTTCACTCTTTTATTCTTTGTCTCAAGCTTAACACATTCATTCAACCAAACAAACTGTATTCATTCATTCAATGAAACAAACGTTACACATTGATTCAATTAAACAAACTGCACGTGCAGTCGAACTTCTGTCTATCATTTGATGTCTCAAAGTTTATACATTCACTCCACCAAACAAACTGCATTTATTCATTCAATGAACCAAACGTTACACATTGATTCAAATAAACAAGCTGCACGTGCAGTAGAGCATCTGTCATTAATTTAATGTTCCAAGCTTCATACAGTCTTTCAACCAAACAAACAGTATTCATTCAAAGAAACAAACGTTAAACATTGATTCAATTCAACAAACGGCACGCGCAGTAGAGCTGCTCTCATTCAGTCAATGTCTCAGGTTAAATACATACATTCAACCAAACAAACAGCATTCATTCATTCAATGAAACAAATGTTATACATTGATTCAATTAAACAAACTGCACAAATTAATTCAATTAGATAGAGTTTCTCATTCATTCAATATCTCAACCTTGACTAATTCATTGAAACAAAGGACATGTATTCATGCGTTTGTTTATTCTAAATTCAAACGTTCATCAAATGTAACTAGCTGCTTGTGTTAATTCAGTGAGCAGAGCTTCAATCTTTCATTCCATGTCTCAAGCTTAATCCATTTGTTCAACCAAACAATCAGTATTCATTCATTCAATGAAACAAACGGTACACATTGATTCAATTAAACAAACTGCACGTGCAGTAGAGCACCTATCATTCATTCATTCATTAAACAAACTGAACGAATTAATTCAACTAGAAGAGAGTTTCTCATTCATTCAATATCTCAACCTTTACTAATTTATTGAAAGAAAGGAAACCTATTCTTTTCGTTTGTTTTTTTCTAAATTCAAACGTTCGTTCAATGAACGAAACGTTATTCATTGATCCAATGAAACAAGCTGCTACTGTTAATTCAATGAGCAGAGCTTCACTCTTTCATTCCATGTCTCGAGCTTAATACACTCATTCAACCAAACAAACAGTATTCCTTCATTCAGTGAAACATACGTTATTCCTTGATTCAATGAGTTGTGCTTCTCTCATTCATTCTGTGTCTCAAGCTTAACTGGTTCATTGAAAGAAACAAACTGTGTTCGTCCAGTCGTTGAAAGAAACGTCAATCCTTCATTCAAACGTTCTTCCTTGATTCAATGAAACAATCTGCACGAGATGATTCCATGATTAGAGCTTCTCTCATTCTTTCCATGTCTCAAGCTTAATACATTCATTCAACCAAACAAACCGTAATCATTCATTCAAAGAAATAAACATTACACATTGATTCAATTAAACAAACTGCATGTGCAGTAGACCTCCTGTCATTCATTCCATGTCTCAAGCTTAAGACTTTTATTGAACCAAACAAACAGTATTCTTTCATTCAATGGAACAAACGTTACGCATTGATTCAACTAAAAAAACTGCACGTGCAGTGGAGCTTCTCTCATTCAGTTAATTTCTCAAGTTTAATACATACATTCAACCAAACAAACTGTATTCATTCAATGAAACAAATGTTATACATTGATTCAATTAAACAATCTGCACGAATTAATTCAATTAGAAGAGAGTTTCTCATTCTTTCAATATCTCAACCTTTACTAATGCATTGAAAGAAAGGAAATGTATTCATTCATTCGTTTATTCTAAATTCAAACGTTCATCCAATGAAACAAGCTGCTTGTGTTAATTCAATGAGCAGAGCTTCACTCTTTCATTCCTTTCCTTTATTCCAAATTCAAACGTTCACTCAATGAACCAAACGTTCTTCATTGATTCAATGAAACAAACTGCACGAGATGATTCCATGATTAGAGCTTCTCTCATTCTTTCAATGTCTCAAGCTTAATACATTCATTCAACTAAACAAACTTGTATTCATTCATTCAATGAAACAAGCGTTACACATTGAATCAATTTATAAAACTGCACGTGCAGTAGAGCTTCTCTCTGTCATTTCATGTCTCAAGCTTAATACGTTCATTCACCCAAACACACTGTGTTCATTCATTCAATGAAACAAATGCTATACCTTGATTCAATTAAACAAACTGCACGAACTAATTCAATTAGAAGAGAGTTTCTCATTCATTCAAAAGGAAAGGAAATGTATTCATGTGTTCGTTCATTTTAAATTCCAACATTCATTCAATGAACCAAACGTTATTCATTGATCCAATGCAACAAACTGCTTGTGTTAATTCAATGAGCAGAGCTTCACTCTTTCATTCCATGTCTCGAGCTTAATACAACCATTGAAAAAGAAAACTGTATTCATTCAGTCAATGAAATCAAACGTTACACATTGATTCAATTAAACAAACTGACCTCCTGTCATTCATTGCATATCTCAAGCATAATACTTTTATTCAACCAAACAAACAGTGTTCATTCATTCAATGAACAAACGTTACGCATTGATTCAATTAATAAAACTGCACGTGCAGTCGAGCTGCTCTCATTTAGTTAATGTTTCAAGTTTAATACATACATTCAAGCAAACAAACTGTATTCATTCATTCAATGAAACAAATGTTAGACATTGATTCAATTAAACAATCTGCACGAATTAATTCAATTAGAAGAGAGTTTCTCATTCATTCAATATCTCAACCTTTACTAATGCATTGAAAGAAAGGAAATGTATTCATTCATTCGTTTATTCTAAATTCAAACGTTCATCCAATGAAACAAGCTGCTTGTGTTAATTCAATGAGCAGAGCTTCACTCTTTCATTCCATGTCTCAAGCATAATAAATTCATTCAATCAAACAAACAGTATTCATTCATTCAAGCAATGAAACAAACGTTACACATTGAATCAATTAAAAAATCTGCACGGATTAATTCAAATTGTTAATGTCTCAGGTTAAATACATGCATTCAACCTAACAAACAGTATTCATTCATTCAATGAAACAAATGTTATACATTGATTCAATTAAACAAACTACACGTGCAGAAGAGCATCTGTTATTCATTTAATGTCTCAGGTTTAATGCATACATTCAACCAAACGATCTGTATTCATTCATTCAATGAAACAAACGTTACACATTGATTCAACTAAACAAACTGAACGTGCATTAGAGCATCTATCATTCATTCATTCATTAAACAAACTGAACGAATTAATTCAACTAGAAGAGAGTTTCTCATTCATTCCATTTCTCAACCTTTACTAATTTATTGAAAGAAAGGAAACCTATTCGTTTCGTTTGTTTTTTTCTAAATTCAAACGTTCGTTCAATGAACCAAACGTTATTCATTGATCCAATGAAACAAGCTGCTCGTGTTAATTCAATGAGCAGAGCTTCACTCTTTCATTCCATGTCTCGAGCTTAATACACTCATTCAACCAAACAAACAGTATTCCTTCATTCAGTGAAACATACGTTATTCCTTGATTCAATGAGTTGTGCTTCTCTCATTCATTCTGTGTCTCAAGCTTAACTGGTTCATTGAAAGAAACAAACTGTGTTCGTCCAGTCGTTGAAAGAAACGCCAATCCTTCATTCAAACGTTCTTCCTTGATTCAATGAAACAATCTGCACGAGATGATTCCATGATTAGAGCTTCTCTCATTCTTTCCATGTCTCAAGCTTAATACATTCATTCAACCAAACAAACTGTATTCATTCATTAAATGAAATAAACGTTACACATTGATTCAATTAAACAAACTGCACAAATTAATTCAATTAGATAGAGTTTCTCATTCATTCAATATCTCAACCTTGACTAATTCATTGAAACAAAGGAAATGTATTCCTGCGTTCGTTTATTCTAAATTCAAACGTTCATCAAATGAAACAAGCTGCTTGTGTTAATTCAGTGAGCAGAGCTTCAATCTTTCATTCCATGTCTCAAGCTTAATCCATTTATTCAACCAAACAATCAGTATTCATTCATTCAATGAAACAAACGTTACACATTGATTCAATTAAACAAACTGCACGTGCAGTGGAGCTTCTCTCATTCAGTTAATTTCTCAAGTTTAATACATACATTCAACCAGCAAACTGTATTCATTCATTCAATGAAACAAATGTTATACATTGATTCAATTAAACAATCTGCACGAATTAATTCAATTAGAAGAGAGTTTCTCATTCATTCAATATCTCAACCTTTACTAATTCATTGAAAGAAAGGAAATGTATTCATTCATTCGTTTATTCTAAATTCAAACGTTCATCCAATGAAACAAGCTGCTTGTGTTAATTCAATGAGCAGAGCTTCACTCTTTCATTCCGTTCGTTTATTCCAAATTCAAACGTTCACTCAATCAACCAAACGTTCTTCATTGATTCAATGAAACAAAATGCACGCGATGATTTCATGATTAGAGCGTCTATCATTCTTTCAATGTCTCAAGCTTAATTCATTCATTCAACCAAACAAACTGTATTCATTCATTCAATGAAACAAATGTTATATATTGATTCAATTAAACAAACTGCACGAATTAATTCAATGGGAAGAGAGTTTCTCATTGATTCAATATCTCCACCTGTACTAATTCATTGAAGGAAAGGAAATGTATTCATGTGTTCGTTTCTTCTAAATTCAAACATTCATTCAATGAACCAAACGTTACACATTGATTCAATTAAACAAACTGCACGTGCAGTAGAGCACCTGTAATTCATTTAATATCTCAAGCTTAATACATACATTCAACCGAAGAAACGGTATTCATTCATTCAATGAAACAAACGTTACACATTGATTCAATTAAACAAACTGCACGTGCAGAAGAGCATCTCTCATTCATTTAATGTCTCAAGTTTAATACATACATTCAACCAAACAAACAGTATTCATTCATTCAATGAAACAAACGTTACACATTGATTCAATATTACAAACTGCACGTGCACAAGAGAATCTGTCATTCATTTAATGTCGCAGCTTTAATGCATACATTCAACCAAACGATCTGTATTCATTCATTCAATGAAACAAACGTTACACATTGATTCAATTAAACAAACTGCACGTGCAGTAGAGCATCTATCATTCATTCATTCATTAAACAAACTGAACGAATTAATTCAACTAGAAGAGAGTTTCTCATTCATTCAATATCTCAACCTTTACTAATGTATTGAAAGAAAGGAAACCTATTCGTTTCGTTTATTTTTTCTAAATTTAAACGTTCGTTCAATGAACCAAACGTTATTCATTGATCCAATGAAACAAGCTGCTAGTGTTAATTCAATGAGCAGAGCTTCACTCTTTCATTCCATGTCTCGAGCTTAATACACTCATTCAACCAAACAAACAGTATTCCTTCATTCAGTCAAACAAACGTTACACATCGATTCTATTTTTAAAAACTGCACGTGCAGTACAGCTTCTTTCTATCATTTCATTTCTCAAGTTTAATACATTCATTCAACCAAACAAACAGTATTCCTTCATTCAGTGAAACATACGTTATTCCTTGATTCAATGAGTTGAGCTTCCCTCATTCATTCAATGTCTCAAGCTTAACTGGTTCATTGAAAGAAACAAACTGTGTTCGTCCAGTCGTTGAAAGAAACGTCAATCCTTCATTCAAACGTTCTTCCTTGATTCAATGAAACAATCTGCACGAGATGATTCCATGATTAGAGCTTCTCTCATTCTTTCAATGTCTCAAGCTTAATACATTCATTCAACCAAACAAACCGTAATCATTCATTCAATGAAACAAACGTTACACATTTATTCAATTAAAAAAACTGTACGTGCAGTACAGCTTCTTTCTATCATTTCATTTCTCAAGTTTAATACATTCATTCAACCAAACAAACAGTATTTAGTTAATGTCTCAAGTTTAATACATAGATTCATGCAAACAAACTGTATTCATTCATTCAATGAAACAAATGTTATACATTGATTCAATTAAACAATCTGCACGAATTATTTCAATGAGAAGAGAGTTTCTCATTCATTCAATATCTCAACCTTTACTAATTCATTGAAAGAAAGGAAATGTATTTATTTCGTTCGTTTATTCTAAATTCAAACGTTCATTCAATGAACCAAACGTTATTCATTAATCCAATGAAACAAGCTGCATGTGTTAATTCAGTGAGAAGAGCTTCACTCTTACATTCCATGTCTCAAGCTTAATACATTCATTCAACCAAGCAAATAGTATTCATTCGTTCAAAGACACAAACGTTACACATTGAATCAATGAAACAAACTGCACGTGCAGTTGACCTCCTGTCATTCATTTATTGTCGCACGTTTAATACATTAATTCAACCAAACAAACTGTATTCATTCATTCAATGAAACAAACGTTACACATTGATTCAATTTAAAAAAACGGCACGTGCAGTAGAGCTTCTCTCATTCATTTCATGTCTCAAGCTGAATTCATTCATTCAAACAAACAAACTGTATTCATTCATTCAATGAAACAATTAAACAATCTGCACGAAATAATTCAATTAGAAGAGAGTTTCTCATTCATTCAATATCTCAAACATTACTAATTCATTTAAAGAAAGGAAAGGTATTCATTCGTTCGTTTATTCTAAATTCAAACGTTCAACCAATGAAACGATCTGCTCGTGTTAATTCAATGAGTAAAGCTTCACTCTTTCATTCCATTCGTCTATTGTAGATTCAAAAGTTCACTCAATGAACCAAACGTCATTCATTAATCCAATGAAACAAGCTGCTTGTGTTAATTCAGTGAGCAGAGCTTCACTCTTTCATTCTTTGTCTCAAACTTAATACATTCATTCAACCAAACAAACTGTATTCATTCATTCAATGAAACAAACGTTACACATTGATTCAATTAAACAAACTGCACGTGCAGTCGAACTTCTGTCTATCATTTGATGTCTCAAAGTTTATACATTCACTCCACCAAACAAACTGCATTTATTCATTCAATGATCCAAACGGTACACATTGATTCAAATAAACAAGCTGCACGTGCAGAAGAGCATCTGTCATTCATTTAATGTTCCAAGCTTCATACAGTCATTCAACCAAACAAACAGTATTCATTCAAAGAAACAAACGTTATACATTGATTCAATTCAACAAACCGCACGCGCAGTAGAGCTTCTCTCATTCAGTCAATGTCTCAGGTTAAATACATACATTCAACCAAACAAACTGTATTCATTCAAAGAAACAAACGTTACACATTGATTCAATTCAACAAACTGCACAAATTAATTCAATTAGATAGAGTTTCTCATTCATTCAATATCTCAACCTTGACTAATTCGTTGAAACAAAGGAAATGTATTCCTGCGTTCGTTAATTCTAAATTCAAACGTTCATCAAATGAAACAAGCTGCTTGTGTTAATTCAGTGAGCAGAGCTTCAATCTTTCATTCCATGTCTCAAGCTTAATCCATTTATTCAACCAAACAATCAGTATTCATTCATTCAATGAAACAAACGTTACACATTGATTCAATTAAACAAACTGCACGTGCAGTGGAGCTTCTCTCATTCAGTTAATTTCTCAAGTTTAATACATACATTCAACCAGCAAACTGTATTCATTCATTCAATGAAACAAATGTTATACATTGATTCAATTAAACAATCTGCACGAATTAATTCAATTAGAAGAGAGTTTCTCATTCATTCAATATCTCAACCTTTACTAATTCATTGAAAGAAAGGAAATGTATTCATTCATTCGTTTATTCTAAATTCAAACGTTCATCCAATGAAACAAGCTGCTTGTGTTAATTCAATGAGCAGAGCTTCACTCTTTCATTCCGTTCGTTTATTCCAAATTCAAACGTTCACTCAATCAACCAAACGTTCTTCATTGATTCAATGAAACAAACGTTACACATTGATTCAATTAAACAAACTGCACGTGCAGTAGAGCACCTGTAATTCATTTAATGTCTCGAGCTTAATACATACATTCAACCAAACAAACGGTATTCATTCATTCAATGAAAAAAACGTTACACATTGATTCAATGAAACAAACTGCACGTGCAGTAGACCTCCTGTCATTCATTTCATGTCTCAAGCTTAATACATTGATTCTACCAAACAAACAGTATTCATTCATTCAAAGAAACAAACATTACACATTGATTCAATTAAGTAAACTGCACGAATACCTTTACTAATTCATTGAAAGAAAGGAAATGTATCCTTTCGTTCGTTTACTGTAAATTCAATTAAACAAGCCGCTTGTGTTAATTCAATGAGCAGAGCTTCACTCTTTCCTTGCGTACCTTTATTCCAAATTCAAACATTCACTCAATGAACCAAACGTTCTTCATTGATTCAATGAAACAAACTGCACGCGATGATTCCATGATTAGAGCTTCTCTCATTCTTTCAATGTCTAAAGCTTAATACATTCATTCAACCAAACAAACTGCATTCATTCATTCAATTGAAACAAGCGTTACACATTGATTCAAGTTAAAAAAAACTGCACGTGCAGTACAGCTTCTCTCTGTCATTTCATGTCTCAAGCATAATACGTCCATTCAACCAAACAAACTGTATTCATTCATTCAATGAAACAAATGTTATACAATGATTCAATTAAACAAACTGTACGAATTAATTCAATTGGAAGAGAGTTTCTCATTGATTCAATATCTCCACCTTTACTAATTCATTGAAGGAAAGGAAATGTATTCATGTGTTCGTTTCTTCTAAATTCAAACATTCATTCAATGAACCAAACGTTACACATTGATTCAATTAAACAAATTGCACGTGCAGAAGAGCATCTCTCATTCATTTAATGTCTCAAGTTTAATACATACATTCAACCAAACAAACAGTATTCATTCATTCAATGAAACAAACGTTACACATTGATTCAATATTACAAACTGCACGTGCACAAGAGCATCTGTCATTCATTTAATGTCTCAGGTTTACTGCATACATTCAACCAAACGATCTGGATTCGTTCATTCAATGAAACAAACGTTACACATTGATTCAATTAAACAAACTGCACGTGCAGTAGGGCATCTATCATTCATCCATTCATTAAACAAACTGAACGAATTAATTCAACTAGAAGAGAGTTTCTCATTCATTCAATATCTCAACCTTTACTAATGTATTGAAAGAAAGGAAACCTATTCGTTTCGTTTATCTTTTCTAAATTCAAACGTTCGTTCAATGAACCAAACGTTATTCATTGATCCAATGAAAGAAGCTGCTAGTGTTAATTCAATGAGCAGAGCTTCACTCTTTCATTCCATGTCTCGAGCTTAATACACTCATTCAACCAAACAAACAGTATTCCTTCATTCAGTGAAACATACGTTATTCCTTGATTCAATGAGTTGAGCTTCCCTCATTCATTCAATGTCTCAAGCTTAACTGGTTCATTGAAAGAAACAAACTGTGTTCGTCCAGTCGTTGAAAGAAACGTTTATCCTTCATTCAAACGTTCTTCCTTGATTCAATGAAACAATCTGCACGAGATGATTTCATGATTAGAGCTTCTCTCATCTTTCAATGTCTCAAGCTTAATACATTCATTCAACCAAACAAACTGTATTCATTCATTCAATGAAACAAACGTTACACATTGATTCAATTTTAAAAAACGGCACGTGCAGTAGAGCTTCTCTCATTCATTTCATGTCTCAAGCTGAATTCATTCATTCAAACAAACAAACTGTATTCATTCATTCAATGAAACAATTAAACAATCTGCACGAATTAATTCAATTAGAAGAGAGTTTCTCATTCATTCAATATCTCAAACTTTACTAATTCATTGAAAGAAAGGAAAGGTATTCATTCGTTCGTTTATTCTAGATTCAAACGTTCATCCTATGAAACGATATGCTCGTGTTAATTCAATGAGTAAAGCTTCACTCTTTCATTCCATTCGTCTATTCTAGATTCAAAAGTTCACTCAATGAACCAAATGTCATTCATTAATACAATGAAACAAGCTGCTTGTGTTAATTCAGTGAGCAGAGCTTCACTCTTTTATTCTTTGTCTCAAGCTTAACACATTCATTCAACCAAACAAACTGTATTCATTCATTCAATGAAACAAACGTTACACATTGATTCAATTAAACAAACTGCACGTGCAGTCGAACTTCTGTCTTTCATTTGATGTCTCAAAGTTTATACATTCACTCCACCAAACAAACTGCATTTATTCATTCAATGAACCAAACGTTACACATTGATTCAAATAAACAAGCTGCACGTGCAGTAGAGCATCTGTCATTAATTTAATGTTCCAAGCTTCATACAGTCTTTCAACCAAACAAACAGTATTCATTCAAAGAAACAAACGTTAAACATTGATTCAATTCAACAAACGGCACGCGCAGTAGAGCTGCTCTCATTCAGTCAATGTCTCAGGTTAAATACATACATTCAACCAAACAAACAGCATTCATTCATTCAATGAAACAAATGTTATACATTGATTCAATTAAACAAACTGCACAAATTAATTCAATTAGATAGAGTTTCTCATTCATTCAATATCTCAACCTTGACTAATTCATTGAAACAAAGGACATGTATTCATGCGTTTGTTTATTCTAAATTCAAACGTTCATCAAATGTAACTAGCTGCTTGTGTTAATTCAGTGAGCAGAGCTTCAATCTTTCATTCCATGTCTCAAGCTTAATCCATTTGTTCAACCAAACAATCAGTATTCATTCATTCAATGAAACAAACGGTACACATTGATTCAATTAAACAAACTGCACGTGCAGTAGAGCACCTATCATTCATTCATTCATTAAACAAACTGAACGAATTAATTCAACTAGAAGAGAGTTTCTCATTCATTCAATATCTCAACCTTTACTAATTTATTGAAAGAACGGAAACCTATTCTTTTCGTTTGTTTTTTTCTAAATTCAAACGTTCGTTCAATGAACGAAACGTTATTCATTGATCCAATGAAACAAGCTGCTACTGTTAATTCAATGAGCAGAGCTTCACTCTTTCATTCCATGTCTCGAGCTTAATACACTCATTCAACCAAACAAACAGTATTCCTTCATTCAGTGAAACATACGTTATTCCTTGATTCAATGAGTTGTGCTTCTCTCATTCATTCTGTGTCTCAAGCTTAACTGGTTCATTGAAAGAAACAAACTGTGTTCGTCCAGTCGTTGAAAGAAACGTCAATCCTTCATTCAAACGTTCTTCCTTGATTCAATGAAACAATCTGCACGAGATGATTCCATGATTAGAGCTTCTCTCATTCTTTCCATGTCTCAAGCTTAATACATTCATTCAACCAAACAAACCGTAATCATTCATTCAAAGAAATAAACATTACACATTGATTCAATTAAACAAACTGCATGTGCAGTAGACCTCCTGTCATTCATTCCATGTCTCAAGCTTAAGACTTTTATTGAACCAAACAAACAGTATTCATTCATTCAATGGAACAAACGTTACGCATTGATTCAACTAAAAAAACTGCACGTGCAGTGGAGCTTCTCTCATTGAGTTAATTTCTCAAGTTTAATACATACATTCAACCAAACAAACTGTATTCATTCAATGAAACAAATGTTATACATTGATTCAATTAAACAATCTGCACGAATTAATTCAATTAGAAGAGAGTTTCTCATTCTTTCAATATCTCAACCTTTACTAATGCATTGAAAGAAAGGAAATGTATTCATTCATTCGTTTATTCTAAATTCAAACGTTCATCCAATGAAACAAGCTGCTTGTGTTAATTCAATGAGCAGAGCTTCACTCTTTCATTCCTTTCCTTTATTCCAAATTCAAACGTTCACTCAATGAACCAAACGTTCTTCATTGATTCAATGAAACAAACTGCACGAGATGATTCCATGATTAGAGCTTCTCTCATTCTTTCAATGTCTCAAGCTTAATACATTCATTCAACTAAACAAACTTGTATTCATTCATTCAATGAAACATGCGTTACACATTGAATCAATTTATAAAACTGCACGTGCAGTAGAGCTTCTCTCTGTCATTTCATGTCTCAAGCTTAATACGTTCATTCACCCAAACACACTGTGTTCATTCATTCAATGAAACAAATGCTATACCTTGATTCAATTAAACAAACTGCACGAACTAATTCAATTAGAAGAGAGTTTCTCATTCATTCAAAAGGAAAGGAAATGTATTCATGTGTTCGTTCATTTTAAATTCCAACATTCATTCAATGAACCAAACGTTATTCATTGATCCAATGCAACAAACTGCTTGTGTTAATTCAATGAGCAGAGCTTCACTCTTTCATTCCATGTCTCGAGCTTAATACAACCATTGAAAAAGAAAACTGTATTCATTCAGTCAATGAAATCAAACGTTACACATTGATTCAATTAAACAAACTGACCTCCTGTCATTCATTGCATATCTCAAGCATAATACTTTTATTCAACCAAACAAACAGTGTTCATTCATTCAATGAACAAACGTTACGCATTGATTCAATTAATAAAACTGCACGTGCAGTCGAGCTGCTCTCATTTAGTTAATGTTTCAAGTTTAATACATACATTCAAGCAAACAAACTGTATTCATTCATTCAATGAAACAAATGTTAGACATTGATTCAATTAAACAATCTGCACGAATTAATTCAATTAGAAGAGAGTTTCTCATTCATTCAATATCTCAACCTTTACTAATGCATTGAAAGAAAGGAAATGTATTCATTCATTCGTTTATTCTAAATTCAAACGTTCATCCAATGAAACAAGCTGCTTGTGTTAATTCAATGAGCAGAGCTTCACTCTTTCATTCCATGTCTCAAGCATAATAAATTCATTCAATCAAACAAACAGTATTCATTCATTCAAGCAATGAAACAAACGTTACACATTGAATCAATTAAAAAATCTGCACGGATTAATTCAAATTGTTAATGTCTCAGGTTAAATACATGCATTCAACCTAACAAACAGTATTCATTCATTCAATGAAACAAATGTTATACATTGATTCAATTAAACAAACTACACGTGCAGAAGAGCATCTGTTATTCATTTAATGTCTCAGGTTTAATGCATACATTCAACCAAACGATCTGTATTCATTCATTCAATGAAACAAACGTTACACATTGATTCAACTAAACAAACTGAACGTGCATTAGAGCATCTATCATTCATTCATTCATTAAACAAACTGAACGAATTAATTCAACTAGAAGAGAGTTTCTCATTCATTCCATTTCTCAACCTTTACTAATTTATTGAAAGAAAGGAAACCTATTCGTTTCGTTTGTTTTTTTCTAAATTCAAACGTTCGTTCAATGAACCAAACGTTATTCATTGATCCAATGAAACAAGCTGCTCGTGTTAATTCAATGAGCAGAGCTTCACTCTTTCATTCCATGTCTCGAGCTTAATACACTCATTCAACCAAACAAACAGTATTCCTTCATTCAGTGAAACATACGTTATTCCTTGATTCAATGAGTTGTGCTTCTCTCATTCATTCTGTGTCTCAAGCTTAACTGGTTCATTGAAAGAAACAAACTGTGTTCGTCCAGTCGTTGAAAGAAACGCCAATCCTTCATTCAAACGTTCTTCCTTGATTCAATGAAACAATCTGCACGAGATGATTCCATGATTAGAGCTTCTCTCATTCTTTCCATGTCTCAAGCTTAATACATTCATTCAACCAAACAAACTGTATTCATTCATTAAATGAAATAAACGTTACACATTGATTCAATTAAACAAACTGCACAAATTAATTCAATTAGATAGAGTTTCTCATTCATTCAATATCTCAACCTTGACTAATTCATTGAAACAAAGGAAATGTATTCCTGCGTTCGTTTATTCTAAATTCAAACGTTCATCAAATGGAACAAGCTGCTTGTGTTAATTCAGTGAGCAGAGCTTCAATCTTTCATTCCATGTCTCAAGCTTAATCCATTTATTCAACCAAACAATCAGTATTCATTCATTCAATGAAACAAACGTTACACATTGATTCAATTAAACAAACTGCACGTGCAGTGGAGCTTCTCTCATTCAGTTAATTTCTCAAGTTTAATACATACATTCAACCAGCAAACTGTATTCATTCATTCAATGAAACAAATGTTATACATTGATTCAATTAAACAATCTGCACGAATTAATTCAATTAGAAGAGAGTTTCTCATTCATTCAATATCTCAACCTTTACTAATTCATTGAAAGAAAGGAAATGTATTCATTCATTCGTTTATTCTAAATTCAAACGTTCATCCAATGAAACAAGCTGCTTGTGTTAATTCAATGAGCAGAGCTTCACTCTTTCATTCCGTTCGTTTATTCCAAATTCAAACGTTCACTCAATCAACCAAACGTTCTTCATTGATTCAATGAAACAAAATGCACGCGATGATTTCATGATTAGAGCGTCTATCATTCTTTCAATGTCTCAAGCTTAATTCATTCATTCAACCAAACAAACTGTATTCATTCATTCAATGAAACAAATGTTATATATTGATTCAATTAAACAAACTGCACGAATTAATTCAATGGGAAGAGAGTTTCTCATTGATTCAATATCTCCACCTGTACTAATTCATTGAAGGAAAGGAAATGTATTCATGTGTTCGTTTCTTCTAAATTCAAACATTCATTCAATGAACCAAACGTTACACATTGATTCAATTAAACAAACTGCACGTGCAGTAGAGCACCTGTAATTCATTTAATATCTCAAGCTTAATACATACATTCAACCGAAGAAACGGTATTCATTCATTCAATGAAACAAACGTTACACATTGATTCAATTAAACAAACTGCACGTGCAGAAGAGCATCTCTCATTCATTTAATGTCTCAAGTTTAATACATACATTCAACCAAACAAACAGTATTCATTCATTCAATGAAACAAACGTTACACATTGATTCAATATTACAAACTGCACGTGCACAAGAGAATCTGTCATTCATTTAATGTCGCAGCTTTAATGCATACATTCAACCAAACGATCTGTATTCATTCATTCAATGAAACAAACGTTACACATTGATTCAATTAAACAAACTGCACGTGCAGTAGAGCATCTATCATTCATTCATTCATTAAACAAACTGAACGAATTAATTCAACTAGAAGAGAGTTTCTCATTCATTCAATATCTCAACCTTTACTAATGTATTGAAAGAAAGGAAACCTATTCGTTTCGTTTATTTTTTCTAAATTTAAACGTTCGTTCAATGAACCAAACGTTATTCATTGATCCAATGAAACAAGCTGCTAGTGTTAATTCAATGAGCAGAGCTTCACTCTTTCATTCCATGTCTCGAGCTTAATACACTCATTCAACCAAACAAACAGTATTCCTTCATTCAGTCAAACAAACGTTACAAATCGATTCTATTTTTAAAAACTGCACGTGCAGTACAGCTTCTTTCTATCATTTCATTTCTCAAGTTTAATACATTCATTCAACCAAACAAACAGTATTCCTTCATTCAGTGAAACATACGTTATTCCTTGATTCAATGAGTTGAGCTTCCCTCATTCATTCAATGTCTCAAGCTTAACTGGTTCATTGAAAGAAACAAACTGTGTTCGTCCAGTCGTTGAAAGAAACGTCAATCCTTCATTCAAACGTTCTTCCTTGATTCAATGAAACAATCTGCACGAGATGATTCCATGATTAGAGCTTCTCTCATTCTTTCAATGTCTCAAGCTTAATACATTCATTCAACCAAACAAACCGTAATCATTCATTCAATGAAACAAACGTTACACATTTATTCAATTAAAAAAACTGTACGTGCAGTACAGCTTCTTTCTATCATTTCATTTCTCAAGTTTAATACATTCATTCAACCAAACAAACAGTATTTAGTTAATGTCTCAAGTTTAATACATAGATTCATGCAAACAAACTGTATTCATTCATTCAATGAAACAAATGTTATACATTGATTCAATTAAACAATCTGCACGAATTATTTCAATGAGAAGAGAGTTTCTCATTCATTCAATATCTCAACCTTTACTAATTCATTGAAAGAAAGGAAATGTATTTATTTCGTTCGTTTATTCTAAATTCAAACGTTCATTCAATGAACCAAACGTTATTCATTAATCCAATGAAACAAGCTGCATGTGTTAATTCAGTGAGAAGAGCTTCACTCTTACATTCCATGTCTCAAGCTTAATACATTCATTCAACCAAGCAAATAGTATTCATTCGTTCAAAGACACAAACGTTACACATTGAATCAATGAAACAAACTGCACGTGCAGTTGACCTCCTGTCATTCATTTATTGTCGCACGTTTAATACATTAATTCAACCAAACAAACTGTATTCATTCATTCAATGAAACAAACGTTACACATTGATTCAATTTAAAAAAACGGCACGTGCAGTAGAGCTTCTCTCATTCATTTCATGTCTCAAGCTGAATTCATTCATTCAAACAAACAAACTGTATTCATTCATTCAATGAAACAATTAAACAATCTGCACGAAATAATTCAATTAGAAGAGAGTTTCTCATTCATTCAATATCTCAAACATTACTAATTCATTTAAAGAAAGGAAAGGTATTCATTCGTTCGTTTATTCTAAATTCAAACGTTCAACCAATGAAACGATCTGCTCGTGTTAATTCAATGAGTAAAGCTTCACTCTTTCATTCCATTCGTCTATTGTAGATTCAAAAGTTCACTCAATGAACCAAACGTCATTCATTAATCCAATGAAACAAGCTGCTTGTGTTAATTCAGTGAGCAGAGCTTCACTCTTTCATTCTTTGTCTCAAACTTAATACATTCATTCAACCAAACAAACTGTATTCATTCATTCAATGAAACAAACGTTACACATTGATTCAATTAAACAAACTGCACGTGCAGTCGAACTTCTGTCTATCATTTGATGTCTCAAAGTTTATACATTCACTCCACCAAACAAACTGCATTTATTCATTCAATGATCCAAACGGTACACATTGATTCAAATAAACAAGCTGCACGTGCAGAAGAGCATCTGTCATTCATTTAATGTTCCAAGCTTCATACAGTCATTCAACCAAACAAACAGTATTCATTCAAAGAAACAAACGTTATACATTGATTCAATTCAACAAACCGCACGCGCAGTAGAGCTTCTCTCATTCAGTCAATGTCTCAGGTTAAATACATACATTCAACCAAACAAACTGTATTCATTCAAAGAAACAAACGTTACACATTGATTCAATTCAACAAACTGCACAAATTAATTCAATTAGATAGAGTTTCTCATTCATTCAATATCTCAACCTTGACTAATTCGTTGAAACAAAGGAAATGTATTCCTGCGTTCGTTAATTCTAAATTCAAACGTTCATCAAATGAAACAAGCTGCTTGTGTTAATTCAGTGAGCAGAGCTTCAATCTTTCATTCCATGTCTCAAGCTTAATCCATTTATTCAACCAAACAATCAGTATTCATTCATTCAATGAAACAAACGTTACACATTGATTCAATTAAACAAACTGCACGTGCAGTGGAGCTTCTCTCATTCAGTTAATTTCTCAAGTTTAATACATACATTCAACCAGCAAACTGTATTCATTCATTCAATGAAACAAATGTTATACATTGATTCAATTAAACAATCTGCACGAATTAATTCAATTAGAAGAGAGTTTCTCATTCATTCAATATCTCAACCTTTACTAATTCATTGAAAGAAAGGAAATGTATTCATTCATTCGTTTATTCTAAATTCAAACGTTCATCCAATGAAACAAGCTGCTTGTGTTAATTCAATGAGCAGAGCTTCACTCTTTCATTCCGTTCGTTTATTCCAAATTCAAACGTTCACTCAATCAACCAAACGTTCTTCATTGATTCAATGAAACAAACGTTACACATTGATTCAATTAAACAAACTGCACGTGCAGTAGAGCACCTGTAATTCATTTAATGTCTCGAGCTTAATACATACATTCAACCAAACAAACGGTATTCATTCATTCAATGAAAAAAACGTTACACATTGATTCAATGAAACAAACTGCACGTGCAGTAGACCTCCTGTCATTCATTTCATGTCTCAAGCTTAATACATTGATTCTACCAAACAAACAGTATTCATTCATTCAAAGAAACAAACATTACACATTGATTCAATTAAGTAAACTGCACGAATACCTTTACTAATTCATTGAAAGAAAGGAAATGTATCCTTTCGTTCGTTTACTGTAAATTCAATTAAACAAGCCGCTTGTGTTAATTCAATGAGCAGAGCTTCACTCTTTCCTTGCGTACCTTTATTCCAAATTCAAACATTCACTCAATGAACCAAACGTTCTTCATTGATTCAATGAAACAAACTGCACGCGATGATTCCATGATTAGAGCTTCTCTCATTCTTTCAATGTCTAAAGCTTAATACATTCATTCAACCAAACAAACTGCATTCATTCATTCAATTGAAACAAGCGTTACACATTGATTCAAGTTAAAAAAAACTGCACGTGCAGTACAGCTTCTCTCTGTCATTTCATGTCTCAAGCATAATACGTCCATTCAACCAAACAAACTGTATTCATTCATTCAATGAAACAAATGTTATACAATGATTCAATTAAACAAACTGTACGAATTAATTCAATTGGAAGAGAGTTTCTCAATGATTCAATATCTCCACCTTTACTAATTCATTGAAGGAAAGGAAATGTATTCATGTGTTCGTTTCTTCTAAATTCAAACATTCATTCAATGAACCAAACGTTACACATTGATTCAATTAAACAAATTGCACGTGCAGAAGAGCATCTCTCATTCATTTAATGTCTCAAGTTTAATACATACATTCAACCAAACAAACAGTATTCATTCATTCAATGAAACAAACGTTACACATTGATTCAATATTACAAACTGCACGTGCACAAGAGCATCTGTCATTCATTTAATGTCTCAGGTTTACTGCATACATTCAACCAAACGATCTGGATTCGTTCATTCAATGAAACAAACGTTACACATTGATTCAATTAAACAAACTGCACGTGCAGTAGGGCATCTATCATTCATCCATTCATTAAACAAACTGAACGAATTAATTCAACTAGAAGAGAGTTTCTCATTCATTCAATATCTCAACCTTTACTAATGTATTGAAAGAAAGGAAACCTATTCGTTTCGTTTATCTTTTCTAAATTCAAACGTTCGTTCAATGAACCAAACGTTATTCATTGATCCAATGAAAGAAGCTGCTAGTGTTAATTCAATGAGCAGAGCTTCACTCTTTCATTCCATGTCTCGAGCTTAATACACTCATTCAACCAAACAAACAGTATTCCTTCATTCAGTGAAACATACGTTATTCCTTGATTCAATCAGTTGAGCTTCCCTCATTCATTCAATGTCTCAAGCTTAACTGGTTCATTGAAAGAAACAAACTGTGTTCGTCCAGTCGTTGAAAGAAACGTCAATCCTTCATTCAAACGTTCTTCCTTGATTCAATGAAACAATCTGCACGAGATGATTTCATGATTAGAGCTTCTCTCATTCTTTCAATGTCTCAAGCTTAATACATTCATTCAACCATACAAACTGTATTCATTCATTCAATGAAACAAACGTTACACATTGATTCAATTTTAAAAAACGGCACGTGCAGTAGAGCTTCTCTCATTCATTTCATGTCTCAAGCTGAATTCATTCATTCAAACAAACAAACTGTATTCATTCATTCAATGAAACAATTAAACAATCTGCACGAATTAATTCAATTAGAAGAGAGTTTCTCATTCATTCAATATCTCAAACTTTACTATTTCATTGAAAGAAAGGAAAGGTATTCATTCGTTCGTTTATTCTAGATTCAAACGTTCATCCTATGAAACGATATGCTCGTGTTAATTCAATGAGTAAAGCTTCACTCTTTCATTCCATTCGTCTATTCTAGATTCAAAAGTTCACTCAATGAACCAAATGTCATTCATTAATCCAATGAAACAAGCTGCTTGTGTTAATTCAGTGAGCAGAGCTTCACTCTTTTATTCTTTGTCTCAAGCTTAATACATTCATTCAACCAAACAAACTGTATTCATTCATTCAATGAAACAAACGTTACACATTGATTCAATTAAACAAACTGCACGTGCAGTCGAACTTCTGTCTATCATTTGATGTCTCAAAGTTTATACATTCACTCCACCAAACAAACTGCATTTATTCATTCAATGAACCAAACGTTACACATTGATTCAAATAAACAAGCTGCACGTGCAGTAGAGCATCTGTCATTCATTTAATGTTCCAAGCTTCATACAGTCTTTCAACCAAACAAACAGTATTCATTCACAGAAACAAACGTTAAACATTGATTCAATTCAACAAACGGCACGCGCAGTAGAGCTGCTCTCATTCAGTCAATGTCTCAGGTTAAATACATACATTCAACCAAACAAACAGTATTCATTCATTCAATGAAACAAATGTTATACATTGATTCAATTAAACAAACTGCACAAATTAATTCAATTAGATAGAGTTTCTCATTCATTCAATATCTCAACCTTGACTAATTCATTGAAACAAAGGACATGTATTCATGCGTTCGTTTATTCTAAATTCAAACGTTCATCAAATGTAACTAGCTGCTTGTGTTAATTCAGTGAGCAGAGCTTCACTCTTTCATTCCGTTCCTTTATTCCAAATTCAAACGTTCACTCAATGAACCAAACGTTCTTCCTTGATTCAATGAAACAATCTGCACGAGATGATTCCATGATTAGAGCTTCTCTCATTCTTTCAATGTCTCAAGCTTCATACATTCATTCAACCAAACAAACCGTAATCATTCAATCAATGAAACAAACGTTACACATTGATTCAATTAAAAACAACTGCACGTGCAGGACAGCTTCTTTCTATCATTTCATTTCTCAAGTTTAATACATTCATTCAACCAAACAAACTGTATTCATTCATTCATTCAAAGAAATAAACGTTACACATTGATTCAATTAAACAAACTGCATGTGCAGTAGACCTCCTGTCATTCATTCCATGTCTCAAGCTTAAGACTTTTATTGAACCAAACAAACAGTTTTCATTCATTCAATGGAACAAACGTTACTCATTGATTCAACTAAAAAAACTGCACGTGCAATCGAGCTTCTCTCATTTAGTTAATGTTTCAAGGTTAATACATACATTCATGCAAACAAACTGTATTCATTCATTCAATGAAACAAATGTTAGACATTGATTCAATTAAACAATCTGCACGAATTAATTCAATTAGAAGGGAGTTTCTCATTCATTCAATATCTCAACCTTTACTAATTCATTGAAAGAAAGGAAATGTATTTATTTCGTTCGTTCATTCGAAATTCAAACGTTCATTCAATGAGCAAAGCTTCACTCTTTCATTCCATTCGTTTATTCTAGATTCAAACGTTCACTCAATGAACCAAACGTTATTCATTAATCCAATGAAACAAGCTGCTTGTGTTAATACAGTGAGCAGAGCTTCACTCTTTTATTCTTTGTCTCAAGCTTAACACATTCATTCAAACAAACAAACAGTATTCATTCATTCAATGAAACAAACGTTACGCGTTGATTCAATTAAACAACCTGAACGTGCAGTGGAGCTTGTACCATTCAATTAATGTCTCAAGTTTAGAACATACTTTCAAGCAAGCAAACAGTATTCTTTCATTAAATGAAACAAACGTTACACATTGATTCAATTCAACACACTGCACGTGCAGTAGACCTTAACGTTTGAATTTAGAATAAAAGAACGAATGAATACATTTTATTTCTTTCAATGAGCTTTTGAGTGCGAGCAGCAGCTAAGGTAAGACTGTATGTTTTAAAAGTACTTACCGGTAGCGGGCAGCGGTGTTTTTTTTCACTCTCTCTTCACAGAAAGAGCGGGAGCAGCAGGGGGAAGTGACGACGACCAGAGAGGTAGCCGGGAAGGAAAGCAGTGAGTGTAAATGCTCACCCTTCGACGCTAACGGTCATTGTGAGTGCGAGCAGCAGCTAAGGTGAGACTGTTCGTTTTAAAAGGACTCACCTTTAGCGGGCAGCGGTGTTTTTTTTCACTCTCTCTTCACAGAAAGAGCGGGAGCAGCAGGGGGAAGTGACGACGACCAGAGAGGTAGCCGGGAAGGAAAGCAGTGAGTATTTATACTCACCCTTTTACGCTAACGGTCATTTTGAGTGCGAGCAGCAGCTAAGGTGAGACTGTTTGTTTTAAAAGTACTTACCGGTTTGTTTAATTGTTTCATTGAATGAATGAATACAGTTTGTTTGGTTGAATGAACGAATTATGCTTGAGACATGAAATGAAGGAGAGAAGCTCGACTGCACGTGCAGTGTGTTTAATTGAATCAATGTGTAATGTTTGTTCCTTTGAATGAAAGAATACAGTTTGTTTGTTTGAATGTATGTACTAAACTTGAGACATTAAATGAATGGTAGAAGCTCCACTGCACGTGCAGTTTATTATATTGAATCAATGTGTAACGTTTGTTTCATTGAATGAACACAGTTTGTTTGGTTGAATGAATGTATTAAGTTTGAGTCATGAAATGAATGACAGGAGGTCTACTGCACGTGCACTTTTTAAAATTGAATCAATGTGTAACGTTTGTTTCTTTGAATGAATGAATACAGTTTGTTTGGTTGAATGAATGTATTAAACTTTAGACATTCAAGGAATGATAGATGCTCTACTGCACTTGCATTTTGTTTTATTGTATCAATGTGTAACGTTTGTTTCATTGAACGAATCAGTCCTGTCTGTTTGCTTGTATGTATGTACTAAACTTGAGACATGAAATGAATGAGAGAAGCTTCACTGCAAGTGCCGTTTGTTTCATTGAATGAATGAATACTCTTCCTTAAGTTGAATGAATGTATTCACCGTGAGACATGAAATGATAGACAGAAGCTCTACTGTACGCGCAGTTTGTTTAATTGAATCAATGTGTAACGTTTGTTACATTGAATGAATGAATACAGTTTGTTTAGTTGAATGAACGTAATCAGCTTGAGACATTGAAAGAATGAGAGAAGTTCAAATCATGGAAACATCTCGTGCAGTTTGTTTCATTGAATCAATGAAGAACGTTTGAATGAATGATTGAAGTTTTTTTCAACGACAGAACGAACACAGTTTGTTTCTTTCAATGAACGAATTAAGCTTGAGGTATTGAATGAATGAGAGAAGCTCAACTCATTGAATCAACGAATACCGTTTGTTTCATTGAATGAATTAATACAGTTTTCTTCTTTCAATGATTGTATTAAGCTCGAGACATGGAATGAAAGAGTGAAGCTTTGCTCATTGAATGAACACAAGCAGCTTGTTTCGTTGGATCAATGTCTAACGTTTGGTTCATTGAATGAACGTTTGAATATAGAATACACTAACGAATGAATACATTTCATTTCTTTCAATGAATGAGTAATGGTTGAGATCTTTAATGAATGAGAAACTCTCTTCTAATTGAATTAATTGGTGCAGTTTATTTAATTGAATCAATGTATAACATTTGGTTCATTGAATGAATGAAAACAGTTTGTTTGGTTGAATGTATTATGATTGCGACATGAAATGATAGACAGAAGCTCTACTGTACGTGCAGTTTGCTTAATTGAATCAATGTGTAACGTTTGTTTCTTTGAATGAATACAGTGTGCTTGGTTGAATGAATGTATTAAGCTTGAGACACTGAAAGGATGAGAGAAGCTCTACTGTACGTGCTTTTTCTTTAAGTAAATCAATGTGTAACGTTTGCTTCATTGAATGAATACTGTTTATTTGGTTGAAGGAATGTATTAAACTGGAGACATGAAATGAAAGAAAGAAGCTCTACTGCACGTGCAGTTTGTTGAATTGAATCAATCTGTAACGTTTGTTTCTTTGAATGAATGAATACAGTTTTTTTGGTTGAATGAATGTATTAAACTTTAGACATTAAAGGAATGATAGATGCTCTACTGCACTTGCATTTTGTTTTATTGTATCAATGTGTAACGTTTTTTTCATTGAACGAATCAGTCCTGTCTGTTTGCTTGTATGTATGTACTAAACTTGAGACATGAAATGAATGAGAGAAGCTTCACTGCAAGTGCCGTTTGTTTCATTGAATGAATGAATACTCTTCCTTAAGTTGAATGAATGTATTCACCGTGAGACATGAAATGATAGACAGAAGCTCTACTGTACGCGCAGTTTGTTTAATTGAATCAATGTGTAACGTTTGTTACATTGAATGAATGAATACAGTTTGTTTAGTTGAATGAATGTAATCAGCTTGAGACATTGAAAGAATGAGAGAAGTTCAAATCATGGAAACATCTCGTGCAGTTTGTTTCATTGAATCAATGAAGAACGTTTGAATGAATGATTGAAGTTTTTTTCAACGACAGAACGAACACAGTTTGTTTCTTTCAATGAACGAATTAAGCTTGAGGTATTGAATGAATGAGAGAAGCTCAACTCATTGAATCAACGAATACCGTTTGTTTCATTGAATGAATTAATACAGTTTTCTTCTTTCAATGATTGTATTAAGCTCGAGACATGGAATGAAAGAGTGAAGCTTTGCTCATTGAATGAACACAAGCAGCTTGTTTCGTTGGATCAATGTCTAACGTTTGGTTCATTGAATGAACGTTTGAATATAGAATACACTAACGAATGAATACATTTCATTTCTTTCAATGAATGAGTAATGGTTGAGATCTTTAATGAATGAGAAACTCTCTTCTAATTGAATTAATTGGTGCAGTTTATTTAATTGAATCAATGTATAACATTTGGTTCATTGAATGAATGAAAACAGTTTGTTTGGTTGAATGTATTATGATTGCGACATGAAATGATAGACAGAAGCTCTACTGTACGTGCAGTTTGCTTAATTGAATCAATGTGTAACGTTTGTTTCTTTGAATGAATACAGTGTGCTTGGTTGAATGAATGTATTAAGCTTGAGACACTGAAAGGATGAGAGAAGCTCTACTGTACGTGCTTTTTCTTTAATTAAATCAATGTGTAACGTTTGCTTCATTGAATGAATACTGTTTATTTGGTTGAAGGAATGTATTAAACTGGAGACATGAAATGAAAGAAAGAAGCTCTACTGCACGTGCAGTTTGTTGAATTGAATCAATCTGTAACGTTTGTTTCTTTGAATGAATGAATACAGTTTTTTTGCTTGAATGTATGTACTAAACTTGAGACAGTATTTAATGTCTCAAAGAAACAAACGTTACCCATTGTTTCAATTAAACAATTAAACAAACTGCACGTGCAGTAGACCTCCTGTCATTCATTTCATGTCTCAAGCTTAATACATTGATTCTACCAAACAAACAGTATTCATTCATTCAAAGAAACAAACATTACACATTGATTCAATTAAGTAAACTGCACGAATTAATTCAATGAGAAGAGAGTTTCTCATTCATTCAATACCTTTACTAATTCATTGAAAGAAAGGAAATGTATCCTTTCGTTCGTTTACTGTAAATTCAATTAAACAAGCCGCTTGTGTTAATTCAATGAGCAGAGCTTCACTCTTTCCTTGCGTACCTTTATTCCAAATTCAAACATTCACTCAATGAACCAAACGTTCTTCATTGATTCAATGAAACAAACTGCACGCGATGATTCCATGATTAGAGCTTCTCTCATTCTTTCAATGTCTAAAGCTTAATACATTCATTCAACCAAACAAACTGCATTCATTCATTCAATTGAAACAAGCGTTACACATTGATTCAAGTTAAAAAAAACTGCACGTGCAGTACAGCTTCTCTCTGTCATTTCATGTCTCAAGCATAATACGTCCATTCAACCAAACAAACTGTATTCATTCATTCAATGAAACAAATGTTATACAATGATTCAATTAAACAAACTGTACGAATTAATTCAATTGGAAGAGAGTTTCTCATTGATTCAATATCTCCACCTTTACTAATTCATTGAAGGAAAGGAAATGTATTCATGTGTTCGTTTCTTCTAAATTCAAACATTCATTCAATGAACCAAACGTTACACATTGATTCAATTAAACAAACTGCACGTGCAGAAGAGCATCTGTCATTCATTTAATGTCTCAGGTTTACTGCATACATTCAACCAAACGATCTGGATTCGTTCATTCAATGAAACAAACGTTACACATTGATTCAATTAAACAAACTGCACGTGCAGTAGAGCATCTATCATTCATTCATTCATTAAACAAACTGAACGAATTAATTCAACTAGAAGAGAGTTTCTCATTCATTCAATATCTCAACCTTTACTAATGTATTGAAAGAAAGGAAACCTATTCGTTTCGTTTATCTTTTCTAAATTTAAACGTTCGTTCAATGAACCAAACGTTATTCATTGATCCAATGAAAGAAGCTGCTAGTGTTAATTCAATGAGCAGAGCTTCACTCTTTCATTCCATGTCTCGAGCTTAATACACTCATTCAACCAAACAAACAGTATTCCTTCATTCAGTGAAACATACGTTATTCCTTGATTCAATGAGTTGTTCTTCTCTCATTCATTCTGTGTCTCAAGCTTAACTGGTTCATTGAAAGAAACAAACTGTGTTCGTCCAGTCGTTGAAAGAAACGTCAATCCTTCATTCAAACGTTCTTCCTTGATTCAATGAAACAATCTGCACGAGATGATTCCATGATTAGAGCTTCTCTCATTCTTTCCATGTCTCAAGCTTACTACATTCATTCAACCAAACAAACCGTAATCATTCATTCAAAGAAATAAACATTACACATTGATTCAATTAAACAAACTGCATGTGCAGTAGACCTCCTGTCATTCATTCCATGTCTCAAGCTTAAGACTTTTATTGAACCAAACAAACAGTATTCATTCATTCAATGGAACAAACGTTACGCATTGATTCAACTAAAAAAACTGCACGTGCAGTGGAGCTTCTCTCATTGAGTTAATTTCTCAAGTTTAATACATACATTCAACCAAACAAACTGTATTCATTCAATGAAACAAATGTTATACATTGATTCAATTAAACAATCTGCACGAATTAATTCAATTAGAAGAGAGTTTCTCATTCTTTCAATATCTCAACCTTTACTAATGCATTGAAAGAAAGGAAATGTATTCATTCATTCGTTTATTCTAAATTCAAACGTTCATCCAATGAAACAAGCTGCTTGTGTTAATTCAATGAGCAGAGCTTCACTCTTTCATTCCTTTCCTTTATTCCAAATTCAAACGTTCACTCAATGAACCAAACGTTCTTCATTGATTCAATGAAACAAACTGCACGAGATGATTCCATGATTAGAGCTTCTCTCATTCTTTCAATGTCTCAAGCTTAATACATTCATTCAACTAAACAAACTTGTATTCATTCATTCAATGAAACAAGCGTTACACATTGAATCAATTTATAAAACTGCACGTGCAGTAGAGCTTCTCTCTGTCATTTCATGTCTCAAGCTTAATACGTTCACCCAAACACACTGTGTTCATTCATTCAATGAAACAAATGTTATACCTTGATTCAATTAAACAAACTGCACGAACTAATTCAATTAGAAGAGAGTTTCTCATTCATTCAAAAGGAAAGGAAATGTATTCATGTGTTCGTTCATTTTAAATTCCAACATTCATTCAATGAACCAAACCTTATTCATTGATCCAATGCAACAAACTGCTTGTGTTAATTCAATGAGCAGAGCTTCACTCTTTCATTCCATGTCTCGAGCTTAATACAACCATTGAAAAAGAAAACTGTATTCATTCAGTCAATGAAATCAAACGTTACACATTGATTCAATTAAACAAACTGACCTCCTGTCATTCATTCCATATCTCAAGCTTAATACTTTTATTCAACCAAACAAACAGTGTTCATTCATTCAATGAACAAACGTTACGCATTGATTCAATTAATAAAACTGCACGTGCAGTCGAGCTGCTCTCATTTAGTTAATGTTTCAAGTTTAATACATACATTCAAGCAAACAAACTGTATTCATTCATTCAATGAAACAAATGTTTTACATTGATTCAATTTAAAAATCTGCACAAATTATTTCATTTAGAAGTGAGTTTCTCATTCATTCAATATCTCAACCTTTACAAATTCATTGAAACAAAGGAAATGTATTCCTGCATTCGTTTATTCTAAATTCAAAATTTCATCCAATGAAACAAGCTGCTTGTGTTAATTCAATCAGCAGAGCTTCACTCTTTCATTCCGTTCGGTTATTCTAATTTCAAACGTTCACTCAATGAACCAAACCTTATTCCTTAATCCAACGAAACAAGCTGCTTGTGTTAATTCAGTGAGCAGAGCTTCACTCTTTCATTCCATGTCTCAAGCATAATAAATTCATTCAACCAAACAAACAGTATTCATTCATTCAAGCAATGAAACAAACGTTACACATTGAATCAATTAAACAATCTGCACGGATTAATTCAAATTGTTAATGTCTCAGGTTAAATACATGCATTCAACCAAACAAACAGTATTCATTCATTCAATGAAACAAACGTTACACATTGATTCAATATTACAAACTGCACGTGCACAAGAGCATCTGTCATTCATTTAATGTCTCAGGTTTAATGCATACATTCAACCAAACGATCTGTATTCATTCATTCAATGAAACAAACGTTACACATTGATTCAATTAAACAAACTGCACGTGCAGTAGAGCATCTATCATTCATTCATTCATTAAACAAACTGAACGAATTAATTCAACTAGAAGAGAGTTTCTCATTCATTCAATATCTCAACCTTTACTAATGTATTGAAAGAAAGGAAACCTATTCGTTTCGTTTATTTTTTCTAAATTTAAACGTTCGTTCAATGAACCAAACGTTATTCATTGATCCAATGAAAAAAGCTGCTAGTGTTAATTCAATGAGCAGAGCTTCACTCTTTCATTCCATGTCTCGAGCTTAATACACTCATTGAACCAAACAAACAGTATTCCTTCATTCAGTCAAACAAACGTTACACATTGATTCTATTTAAAAAAACTGCACGTGCAGTACAGCTTCTTTCTATCATTTCATTTCTCAAGTTTAATACATTCATTCAACCAAACAAACAGTATTCCTTCTTTCAGTGAAACATACGTTACACATTGATTCTATTTTAAAAAACTGCACGTGCAGTACAGCTTCTTTCTATCATTTCATTTCTCAAGTTTAATACATTCATTCAACCAAACAAACAGTATTCCTTCATTCAGTCAAACAAACGTTACACATTGATTCTATTTTTAAAAACTGCACGTGCAGTACAGCTTCTTTCTATCATTTCATTTCTCAAGTTTAATACATTCATTCAACCAAACAAACAGTATTCCTTCATTCAGTGAAACATACGTTATTCCTTGATTCAATGAGTTGAGCTTCCCTCATTCATTCAATGTCTCAAGCTTAACTGGTTCATTGTAAGAAACAAACTGTGTTCGTCCAGTCGTTGAAAGAAACGTCAATCCTTCATTCAAACGTTCTTCCTTGATTCAATGAAACAATCTGCACGAGATGATTCCATGATTAGAGCTTCTCTCATTCTTTCAATGTCTCAAGCTTAATACATTCATTCAACCAAACAAACCGTAATCATTCATTCAATGAAACAAACGTTACACATTTATTCAATTAAAAAAAACTGCACGTGCAGTACAGCTTCTTTCTATCATTTCATTTCTCAAGTTTAATACATTCATTCAACCAAACAAACAGTATTCATTCATTCAATGGAACAAACGTTACGCATTGATTCAACTAAAAAAACTGCACGTGAAGTCGAGCTTCTCTCATTTAGTTAATGTCTCAAGTTTAATACATAGATTCATGCAAACAAACTGTATTCATTCATTCAATGAAACAAATGTTATACATTGATTCAATTAAACAATCTGCACGAATTATTTCAATTAGAAGAGAGTTTCTCATTCATTCAATATCTCAACCTTTACTAATTCATTGAAAGAAAGGAAATGTATTTATTTCGTTCGTTTATTCTAAATTCAAACGTTCATTCAATGAACCAAACGTTATTCATTAATCCAATGAAACAAGCTGCATGTGTTAATTCAGTGAGAAGAGCTTCACTCTTACATTCCATGTCTCAAGCTTAATACATTCATTCAACCTAGCAAATAGTATTCATTCGTTCAAAGACACAAACGTTACACATTGAATCAATGAAACAAACTGCACGTGCAGTAGACCTCCTGTCATTCATTTATTGTCGCATGTTTAATACATTAATTCAACCAAACAAACTGTATTCATTCATTCAATGAAACAAACGTTACACATTGATTCAATTAAACAAACTGCACGTGCAGTAGGGCATCTATCATTCATCCATTCATTAAACAAACTGAACGAATTAATTCAACTAGTAGAGAGTTTCTCATTCATTCAATATCTCAACCTTTACTAATGTATTGAAAGAAAGGAAACCTATTCGTTTCGTTTATTTTTTCTAAATTTAAACGTTCGTTCAATGAACCAAACGTTATTCATTGATCCAATGAAACTAGCTGCTAGTGTTAATTCAATGAGCAGAGCCTCACTCTTTCATTCCATGTCTCGAGCTTAATACACTCATTCAACCAAACAAACAGTATTCCTTCATTCAGTCCAACAAACGTTACACATTGATTCTATTTAAAAAAACTGCACGTGCAGTACAGCTTCTTTCTATCATTTCATTTCTCAAGTTTAATACATACATTCAACCAAACAAACAGTATTCCTTCATTCAGTGAAACATACGTTATTCCTTGATTCAATGAGTTGAGCTTCCCTCATTCATTCAATGTCTCAAGCTTAACTGGTTCATTGAAAGAAACACTGTGTTCGTCCAGTCGTTGAAAGAAACGTCAATCCTTCATTCAAACGTTCTTCCTTGATTCAATGAAACAATCTGCACGAGATGATTCCATGATTAGAGCTTCTCTCATTCTTTCAATGTCTCAAGCTTAATACATTCATTCAACCAAACAAACCGTAATCATTCATTCAATGAAACAAACGTTACACATTTATTCAATTAAAAAAAACTGCACGTGCAGTACAGCTTCTTTCTATCATTTCATTTCTCAAGTTTAATACATTCATTCAACCAAACAAACTGTATTCATTCATTCAATGAAACAAACGTTACACATTGATTCAATTTAAAAAAACGGCACGTGCAGTAGAGCTTCTCTCATTCATTTCATGTCTCAAGCTGAATTCATTCATTCAAATAAACAAACTGTATTCATTCATTCAATGAAACAATTAAACAACCTGCACGAAATAATTCAATTAGAAGAGAGTTTCTCATTCATTCAATATCTCAAACTTTACTAATTCATTTAAAGAAAGGAAAGGTATTCATTCGTTCGTTTATTCTAAATTCAAACGTTCATCCTTTGAAACGATCTGCTCGTGTTAATTCAATGAGTAAAGCTTCACTCTTTCATTCCATTCGTCTATTCTAGATTCAAAAGTTCACTCAATGAACCAAACGTCATTCATTAATCCAATGAAACAAGCTGCTTGTGTTAATTCAGTGAGCAGAGCTTCACTCTTTTATTCTTTGTCTCAAACTTTCATTCATTCAACCAAACAAACTGTATTCATTCATTAAATGAAACAAACGTTACACATTGATTCAATTAAACAAACTGCACGTGCAGTCGAACTTCTGTCTATCATTTGATGTCTCAAAGTTTATACATTCACTCCACCAAACAAACTGCATTTATTCATTCAATGATCCAAACGGTACACATTGATTCAAATAAACAAGCTGCACGTGCAGAAGAGCATCTGTCATTCATTTAATGTTCCAAGCTTCATACAGTCATTCAACCAAACAAACAGTATTCATTCAAAGAAACAAACGTTATACATTGATTCAATTCAACAAACCGCACGCGCAGTAGAGCTTCTCTCATTCAGTCAATGTCTCAGGTTAAATACATACATTCAACCAAACAAACTGTATTCATTCAAAGAAACAAACGTTACACATTGATTCAATTCAACAAACTGCACAAATTAATTCAATTAGATAGAGTTTCTCATTCATTCAATATCTCAACCTTGACTAATTCATTGAAACAAAGGAAATGTATTCCTGCGTTCGTTTATTCTAAATTCAAACGTTCATCAAATGAAACAAGCTGCTTGTGTTAATTCAGTGAGCAGAGCTTCAATCTTTCATTCCATGTCTCAAGCTTAATCCATTTATTCAACCAAACAATCAGTATTCATTCATTCAATGAAACAAACGTTACACATTGATTCAATTAAACAAACTGCACGTGCAGTGGAGCTTCTCTCATTCAGTTAATTTCTCAAGTTTAATACATACATTCAACCAGCAAACTGTATTCATTCATTCAATGAAACAAATGTTATACATTGATTCAATTAAACAATCTGCACGAATTAATTCAATTAGAAGAGAGTTTCTCATTCATTCAATATCTCAAACTTTACTAATTCATTGAAAGAAAGGAAATGTATTCATTCATTCGTTTATTCTAAATTCAAACGTTCATCCAATGAAACAAGCTGCTTGTGTTAATTCAATGAGCAGAGCTTCACTCTTTCATTCCGTTCGTTTATTCCGAATTCAAACGTTCACTCAATCAACCAAACGTTCTTCATTGATTCAATGAAACAAACTGCACGCGATGATTTCATGATTAGAGCGTCTCTCATTCTTTCAATGTCTCAAGCTTAATTCATTCATTCAACCAAACAAACTGTATTCATTCATTCAATGAAACAAATGTTATACATTGATTCAATTAAACAAACTGCACGAATTAATTCAATGGGAAGAGAGTTTCTCATTGATTCAATATCTCCACCTTTACTAATTCATTGAAGGAAAGGAAATGTATTCATGTGTTCGTTTCTTCTAAATTCAAACATTCATTCAATGAACCAAACGTTACACATTGATTCAATTAAACAAACTGCACGTGCAGTAGAGCACCTGTAATTCATTTAATATCTCAAGCTTAATACATACATTCAACCGAACAAACGGTATCCATTCATTCAATGAAACAAACGTTACACATTGATTCAATTAAACAAACTGCACGTGCAGAAGAGCATCTGTCATTCATTTAATGTCTCAAGTTTAATACATACATTCAACCAAACAAACAGTATTCATTCATTCAATGAAACAAACGTTACACATTGATTCAATATTACAAACTGCACGTGCACAAGAGCATCTGTCATTCATTTAATGTCTCAGGTTTAATGCATACATTCAACCAAACGATCTGTATTCATTCATTCAATGAAACAAACGTTACACATTGATTCAATTAAACAAACTGCACGTGCAGTAGAGCATCTATCATTCATTCATTCATTAAACAAACTGAACGAATTAATTCAACTAGAAGAGAGTTTCTCATTCATTCAATATCTCAACCTTTACTAATGTATTGAAAGAAAGGAAACCTATTCGTTTCGTTTATTTTTTCTAAATTTAAACGTTCGTTCAATGAACCAAACGTTATTCATTGATCCAATGAAACAAGCTGCTAGTGTTAATTCAATGAGCAGAGCTTCACTCTTTCATTCCATGTCTCGAGCTTAATACACTCATTGAACCAAACAAACAGTATTCCTTCATTCAGTCAAACAAACGTTACACATTGATTCTATTTAAAAAAACTGCACGTGCAGTACAGCTTCTTTCTATCATTTCATTTCTCAAGTTTAATACATTCATTCAACCAAACAAACAGTATTCCTTCTTTCAGTGAAACATACGTTACACATTGATTCTATTTTAAAAAACTGCACGTGCAGTACAGCTTCTTTCTATCATTTCATTTCTCAAGTTTAATACATTCATTCAACCAAACAAACAGTATTCCTTCATTCAGTCAAACAAACGTTACACATTGATTCTATTTTTAAAAACTGCACGTGCAGTACAGCTTCTTTCTATCATTTCATTTCTCAAGTTTAATACATTCATTCAACCAAACAAACAGTATTCCTTCATTCAGTGAAACATACGTTATTCCTTGATTCAATGAGTTGAGCTTCCCTCATTCATTCAATGTCTCAAGCTTAACTGGTTCATTGTAAGAAACAAACTGTGTTCGTCCAGTCGTTGAAAGAAACGTCAATCCTTCATTCAAACGTTCTTCCTTGATTCAATGAAACAATCTGCACGAGATGATTCCATGATTAGAGCTTCTCTCATTCTTTCAATGTCTCAAGCTTAATACATTCATTCAACCAAACAAACCGTAATCATTCATTCAATGAAACAAACGTTACACATTTATTCAATTAAAAAAAACTGCACGTGCAGTACAGCTTCTTTCTATCATTTCATTTCTCAAGTTTAATACATTCATTCAACCAAACAAACAGTATTCATTCATTCAATGGAACAAACGTTACGCATTGATTCAACTAAAAAAACTGCACGTGAAGTCGAGCTTCTCTCATTTAGTTAATGTCTCAAGTTTAATACATAGATTCATGCAAACAAACTGTATTCATTCATTCAATGAAACAAATGTTATACATTGATTCAATTAAACAATCTGCACGAATTATTTCAATTAGAAGAGAGTTTCTCATTCATTCAAAATCTCAACCTTTACTAATTCATTGAAAGAAAGGAAATGTATTTATTTCGTTCGTTTATTCTAAATTCAAACGTTCATTCAATGAACCAAACGTTATTCATTAATCCAATGAAACAAGCTGCATGTGTTAATTCAGTGAGAAGAGCTTCACTCTTACATTCCATGTCTCAAGCTTAATACATTCATTCAACCTAGCAAATAGTATTCATTCGTTCAAAGACACAAACGTTACACATTGAATCAATGAAACAAACTGCACGTGCAGTAGACCTCCTGTCATTCATTTATTGTCGCATGTTTAATACATTAATTCAACCAAACAAACTGTATTCATTCATTCAATGAAACAAACGTTACACATTGATTCAATTTTAAAAAACGGCACGTGCAGTAGAGCTTCTCTCATTCATTTCATGTCTCAAGCTGAATTCATTCATTCAACCAAACAAACCGTAATCATTCATTCAATGAAACAAACGTTACACATTGATTCAATTAAAAAGAACTGCACGTGCAGTACAGATTCTTTCTATCATTTCATTTCTCAAGTTTAATACATTCATTCAACCAAACAAACTGTATTCATTCATTCAAAGAAATAAACATTACACATTGATTCAATTAAAAAAACTGCATGTGCAGTAGACCTCCTGTCATTCATTCCATGTATCAAGCTTAAGACATTTATTGAACCAAACAAACAGTATTCATTCATTCAATGGAACAAACGTTACGCATTGATTCAACTAAAAAAAGTGCACGTGCAGTCGAGCTTCTCTCATTTAGTTAATGTCTCAAGTTTAATACATAGATTCATGTAAACAAACTGTTTTCATTCATTCAATGAAACAAATGTTATACATTGATTCAATTAAACAATCTGCACGAATTAATTCAATTCGAAGGGAGTTTCTCATTCATTCAGTATCTCAACCTTTACTAATTCATTGAAAGAAAGGACATGTATTTATTTCGTTTGTTTATTCTAAATTCAAACGTTCATTCAATGAACCAAACGTTATTCATTAATCCAATGAAACAAGCTGTTAATTCAGTGAGAAGAGCTTCTCTCATTCATTTCATGTCTCAAGCTGAATTCATTCATTCAAACAAACAAACTGTATTCATTCATTCAATGAAACAATTAAACAATCTGCACGAATTAATTCAATTAGAAGAGAGTTTCTCATTCATTCAATATCTCAAACTTTACTAATTCATTGAAAGAAAGGAAAGGTATTCATTCGTTCGTTTATTCTAGATTCAAACGTTCATCCAATGAAACGATCTGCTCGTGTTAATTCAATGAGTAAAGCTTCACTCTTTCATTCCATTCGTCTATTCTAGAATCAAAAGTTCACTCAATGAACCAAACGTCATTCATTAATCCAATGAAACAAGCTGCTTGTGTTAATTCAGTGAGCAGAGCTTCACTCTTTTATTCTTTGTCTCGAGCTTAATACATTCATTCAACCAAACAAACTGTATTCATTCATTAAATGAAATAAACGTTACACATTGATTCAATTAAACAAACTGCACAAATTAATTCAATTAGATAGAGTTTCTCATTCATTCAATATCTCAACCTTGACTAATTCATTGAAACAAAGGAAATGTATTCATGCGTTCGTTTATTCTAAATTCAAACGTTCATCAAATGAAACAAGCTGCTTGTGTTAATTCAGTGAGCAGAGCTTCAAACTTTCATTCCATGTCTCAAGCTTAATCCATTTATTCAACCAATCAGTATTCATTCATTCAATGAAGCAAACGTTACACATTGATTCAATTAAACAAACTGCACGTGCAGTGGAGCTTCTCTCATTCAGTTAATTTCTCAAGTTTAATACATACATTCAACCAAACAAACTGTATTCATTCAATGAAACAAATGCTATACTTTGATTCAATTAAACAATCTGCACGAATTAATTCAATTAGAAGAGAGTTTCTCATTCATTCAATATCTCAACCTTTACTAATTCATTGAAAGAAAGGAAATGTATTCATTCATTCGTTTATTCTAAATTCAAACGTTCATCCAATGAAACAAGCTGCTTGTGTTAATTCAATGAGCAGAGCTTCACTCTTTGATTCCGTTCGTTTATTCCAAATTCAAACGTTCACTCAATGAACCAAACGTTCTTCATTGATTCAATGAATCAAACTGCACGCGATGATTCCATGATTACAGCGTCTCTCATTCTTTCAACATCTCAAGCTTAATACATTCATTCAACCAAACAAACTGCATTCATTCATTCAATTGAAACAAGCGTTACACATTGATTCAAGTTAAAGAAACTGCACGTGCAGTACAGCTTCTCTCTGTCATTTCATTTCTCAAGCATAATACGTCCATTCAACCAAACAAACTGTATTCATTCCTTCAATGAAGCAAATGTTACACATTGATTCAATTAAACAAACTGCACGTGCAGAAGAGCATCTGTCATTCATTTAATGTCTCAAGTTTAATACATACATTCAACCAAACAAACAGTATTCATTCATTCAATGAAACAAACGTTACACATTGATTCAATATTACAAACTGCACGTGCACAAGAGCATCTGTCATTCATTTAATGTCTCAGGTTTAATGCATACATTCAACCAAACGATCTGTATTCATTCATTCAATGAAACAAACGTTACACATTGATTCAATTAAACAAACTGCACGTGCAGTAGAGCATCTATCATTCATTCATTCATTAAACAAACTGAACGAATTAATTCAACTAGAAGAGAGTTTCTCATTCATTCAATATCTCAACCTTTACTAATGTATTGAAAGAAAGGAAACCTATTCGTTTCGTGTATTTTTTCGAAATTTAAACGTTCGTTCAATGAACCAAACGTTATTCATTGATCCAATGAAACAAGCTGCTAGTGTTAATTCAATGAGCAGAGCTTCACTCTTTCATTCCATGTCTCGAGCTTAATACACTCATTCAACCAAACAAACAGTATTCCTTCATTCAGTCAAACAAACGTTACACATTGATTCTATTTTAAAAAACTGCACGTGCAGTACAGCTTCTTTCTATCATTTCATTTCTCAAGTTTAATACATTCATTCAACCAAACAAACAGTATTCCTTCATTCAGTGAAACATACGTTATTCCTTGATTCAATGAGTTGAGCTTCCCTCATTCATTCAATGTCTCAAGCTTAACTGGTTCATTGAAAGAAACAAACTGTGTTCGTCCAGTCGTTGAAAGAAACGTCAATCCTTCATTCAAACGTTCTTCCTTGATTCAATGAAACAATCTGCACGAGATGATTCCATGATTAGAGCTTCTCTCATTCTTTCAATGTCTCAAGCTTAATACATTCATTCAACCAAACAAACCGTAATCATTCATTCAATGAAACAAACGTTACACATTTATTCAATTAAAAAAAACTGCACGTGCAGTACAGCTTCTTTCTATCATTTCATTTCTCAAGTTTAATACATTCATTCAACCAAACAAACAGTATTCATTCATTCAATGGAACAAACGTTACGCATTGATTCAACTAAAAAAACTGCACGTGAAGTCGAGCTTCTCTCATTTAGTTAATGTCTCAAGTTTAATACATAGATTCATGCAAACAAACTGTATTCATTCATTCAATGAAACAAATGTTATACATTGATTCAATTAAACAATCTGCACGAATTATTTCAATTAGAAGAGAGTTTCTCATTCATTCAATATCTCAACCTTTACTAATTCATTGAAAGAAAGGAAATGTATTTATTTCGTTCGTTTATTCTAAATTCAAACGTTCATTCAATGAACCAAACGTTATTCATTAATCCAATGAAACAAGCTGCATGTGTTAATTCAGTGAGAAGAGCTTCACTCTTACATTCCATGTCTCAAGCTTAATACATTCATTCAACCAAGCAAATAGTATTCATTCGTTCAAAGACACAAACGTTACACATTGAATCAATGAAACAAACTGCACGTGCAGTAGACCTCCTGTCATTCATTTATTGTCGCACGTTTAATACATTAATTCAACCAAACTGTATTCATTCATTCAATGAAACAAACGTTACACATTGATTCAATTTAAAAAAACGGCACGTGCAGTAGAGCTTCTCTCATTCATTTCATGTCTCAAGCTGAATTCATTCATTCAAACAAACAAACTGTATTCATTCATTCAATGAAACAAACGTTACACATTGATTCAATTTAAAAAAACGGCACGTGCAGTAGAGCTTCTCTCATTCATTTCATGTCTCAAGCTGAATTCATTCATTCAAACAAACAAACTGTATTCATTCACTCAATGAAACAATTAAACAATCTGCACGAAATAATTCAATTAGAAGAGAGTTTCTCATTCATTCAATATATCAAACTTTACTAATTCATTTAAAGAAAGGAAAGGTATTCATTCGTTCGTTTATTCTAAATTCAAACGTTCATCCAATGAAACGATCTGCTCGTGTTAATTCAATGAGTAAAGCTTCACTCTTTCATTCCATTCGTCTATTCTAGATTCAAAAGTTCACTCAATGAACCAAACGTCATTCATTAATCCAATGAAACAAGCTGCTTGTGTTAATTCAGTGAGCAGAGCTTCACTCTTTCATTCTTTGTCTCAAACTTAATACATTCATTCAACCAAACAAGCTGTATTCATTCATTAAATGAAACAAACGTTACACATTGATTCAATTAAACAAACTGCACGTGCAGTCGAACTTCTGTCTATCATTTGATGCCTCAAAGTTTATACATTCACTCCACCAAACAAACCGAATTTATTCATTCAATGATCCAAACGGTACACATTGATTCAAATAAACAAGCTGCACGTGCAGAAGAGCATCTGTCATTCATTTAATGTTCCAAGCTTCATACAGTCATTCAACCAAACAAACAGTATTCATTCAAAGAAACAAACGTTATACATTGATTCAATTCAACAAACCGCACGCGCAGTAGAGCTTCTCTCATTCAGTCAATGTCTCAGGTTAAATACATACATTCAACCAAACAAACTGTATTCATTCAGAGAAACAAACGTTACACATTGATTCAATTCAACAAACTGCACAAATTAATTCAATTAGATAGAGTTTCTCATTCATTCAATATCTCAACCTTGACTAATTCATTGAAACAAAGGAAATGTATTCCTGCGTTCGTTTATTCTAAATTCAAACGTTCATCAAATGAAACAAGCTGCTTGTGTTAATTCAGTGAGCAGAGCTTCAATCTTTCATTCCATGTCTCAAGCTTAATCCATTTATTCAACCAAACAATCAGTATTCATTCATTCAATGAAACAAACGTTACACATTGATTCAATTAAACAAACTGCACGTGCAGTGGAGCTTCTCTCATTCAGTTAATTTCTCAAGTTTAATACATACATTCAACAAGCAAACTGTATTCATTCATTCAATGAAACAAATGTTATACATTGATTCAATTAAACAATCTGCACGAATTAATTCAATTAGAAGAGAGTTTCTCATTCATTCAATATCTCAACCTTTACTAATTCATTGAAAGAAAGGAAATGTATTCATTCATTCGTTTATTCTAAATTCAAACGTTCATCCAATGAAACAAGCTGCTTGTGTTAATTCAATGAGCAGAGCTTCACTCTTTCATTCCATGTCTCGAGCTTAATACACTCATTCAACCAAACAAACAGTATTCCTTCATTCTGTCAAACAAACGTTACACATTGATTCTATTTAAAAAAACTGCACGTGCAGTACAGCTTCTTTCTATCATTTCATTTCTCAAGTTTAATACATACATTCAACCAAACAAACAGTATTCCTTCATTCAGTGAAACATACGTTATTCCTTGATTCAATGAGTTGAGCTTCCCTCATTCATTCAATGTCTCAAGCTTAACTGGTTCATTGAAAGAAACAAACTGTGTTCGTCCAGTCGTTGAAAGAAATGTCAATCCTTCATTCAAACGTTCTTACTTGATTCAATGAAACAATCTGCACGAGATGATTCCATGATTAGAGCTTCTCTCATTCTTTCAATGTCTCAAGCTTAATACATTCATTCAACCAAACAAACCGTAATCATTCATTCAATGAAACAAACGTTCCACATTTATTCAATTTAAAAAAAACTGCACGTGCAGTACAGCTTCTTTCTATCATTTCATTTCTCAAGTTTAATACATTCATTCAACCAAACAAACAGTATTCATTCATTCAATGGAACAAACGTTACGCATTGATTCAACTAAAAAAACTGCACGTGAAGTCGAGCTTCTCTCATTTAGTTAATGTCTCAAGTTTAATACATAGATTCATGCAAACAAACTGTATTCATTCATTCAATGAAACAAATGTTATACATTGATTCAATTAAACAATCTGCACGAATTATTTCAATTAGAAGAGAGTTTCTCATTCATTCAATATCTCAACCTTTACTAATTCATTGAAAGAAAGGAAATGTATTTATTTCGTTCGTTTATTCTAAATTCAAACGTTCATTCAATGAACCAAACGTTATTCATTAATCCAATGAAACAAGCTGCATGTGTTAATTCAGTGAGAAGAGCTTCACTCTTACATTCCATGTCTCAAGCTTAATACATTTATTCAACCAAGCAAATAGTATTCATTCGTTCAAAGACACAAACGTTACACATTGAATCAATGAAACAAACTGCACGTGCAGTTACCTCCTGTCATTCATTTATTGTCGCATGTTTAATACATTAATTCAACCAAACAAACTGTATTCATTCATTCAATGAAACAAACGTTACACATTGATTCAATTTAAAAAAACGGCACGTGCAGTAGAGCTTCTCTCATTCATTTCATGTCTCAAGCTGAATTCATTCATTCAAACAAACAAACTGTATTCATTCATTCAATGAAACAATTAAACAACCTGCACGAAATAATTCAATTAGAAGAGAGTTTCTCATTCATTCAATATATCAAACTTTACTAATTCATTTAAAGAAAGGAAAGGTATTCATTCGTTCGTTTATTCTAAATTCAAACGTTCATCCAATGAAACGATCTGCTCGTGTTAATTCAATGAGTAAAGCTTCACTCTTTCATTCCATTCGTCTATTCTAGATTCAAAAGTACACTCAATGAACCAAACGTCATTCATTAATCCAATGAAACAAGCTGCTTGTGTTAATTCAGTGAGCAGAGCTTCACTCTTTCATTCTTTGTCTCAAACTTAATACATTCATTCAACCAAACAAACTGTATTCATTCATTAAATGAAACAAACGTTACACATTGATTCAATTAAACAAACTGCACGTGCAGTCGAACTTCTGTCTATCATTTGATGTCTCAAAGTTTATACATTCACTCCACCAAACAAACTGCATTTATTCATTCAATGATCCAAACGGTACACATTGATTCAAATAAACAAGCTGCACGTGCAGAAGAGCATCTGTCATTCATTTAATGTTCCAAGCTTCATACAGTCATTCAACCAAACAAACAGTATTCATTCAAAGAAACAAACGTTATACATTGATTCAATTCAACAAACCGCACGCGCAGTAGAGCTTCTCTCATTCAGTCAATGTCTCAGGTTAAATACATACATTCAACCAAACAAACTGTATTCATTCAAAGAAACAAACGTTACACATTGATTCAATTCAACAAACTGCACAAATTAATTCAATTAGATAGAGTTTCTCATTCATTCAATATCTCAACCTTGACTAATTCATTGAAACAAAGGAAATGTATTCCTGCGTTCGTTTATTCTAAATTCAAACGTTCATCAAATGAAACAAGCTGCTTGTGTTAATTCAGTGAGCAGAGCTTCAATCTTTCATTCCATGTCTCAAGCTTAATCCATTTATTCAACCAAACAATCAGTATTCATTCATTCAATGAAACAAACGTTACACATTGATTCAATTAAACAAACTGCACGTGCAGTGGAGCTTCTCTCATTCAGTTAATTTCTCAAGTTTAATACATACATTCAACCAGCAAACTGTATTCATTCATTCAATGAAACAAATGTTATACATTGATTCAATTAAACAATCTGCACGAATTAATTCAATTAGAAGAGAGTTTCTCATTCATTCAATATCTCAACCTTTACTAATTCATTGAAAGAAAGGAAATGTATTCATTCATTCGTTTATTCTAAATTCAAACGTTCATCCAATGAAACAAGCTGCTTGTGTTAATTCAATGAGCAGAGCTTCACTCTTTCATTCCGTTCGTTTATTCCGAATTCAAACGTTCACTCAATCAACCAAACGTTCTTCATTGATTCAATGAAACAAACTGCACGCGATGATTTCATGATTAGAGCGTCTCTCATTCTTTCAATGTCTCAAGCTTAATTCATTCATTCAACCAAACAAACTGTATTCATTCATTCAATGAAACAAATGTTATACATTGATTCAATTAAACAAACTGCACGAATTAATTCAATGGAAAGAGAGTTTCTCATTGATTCAATATCTCCACCTTTACTAATTCATTGAAGGAAAGGAAATGTATTCATGTGTTCGTTTCTTCTAAATTCAAACATTCATTCAATGAACCAAACGTTACACATTGATTCAATTGAACAAACTGCACGTGCAGTAGAGCACCTGTAATTCATTTAATATCTCAAGCTTAATACATACATTCAACCGAACAAACGGTATTCATTCATTCAATGAAACAAACGTTACACATTGATTCAATTAAACAAACTGCACGTTCAGAAGAGCATCTGTCATTCATTTAATGTCTCAAGTTTAATACATACATTCAACCAAACAAACAGTATTCATTCATTCAATGAAACAAACGTTACACATTGATTCAATATTACAAACTGCACGTGCACAAGAGCATCTGTCATTCATTTAATGTCTCAGGTTTAATGCATACATTCAACCAAACGATCTGTATTCATTCATTCAATGAAACAAACGTTACACATTGATTCAATTAAACAAACTGCACGTGCAGTAGAGCATCTATCATTCATTCATTCATTAAACAAACTGAACGAATTAATTCAACTAGAAGAGAGTTTCTCATTCATTCAATATCTCAACCTTTACTAATGTATTGAAAGAAAGGAAACCTATTCGTTTCGTGTATTTTTTCGAAATTTAAACGTTCGTTCAATGAACCAAACGTTATTCATTGATCCAATGAAACAAGCTGCTAGTGTTAATTCAATGAGCAGAGCTTCACTCTTTCATTCCATGTCTCGAGCTTAATACACTCATTCAACCAAACAAACAGTATTCCTTCATTCAGTCAAACAAACGTTACACATTGATTCTATTTTAAAAAACTGCACGTGCAGTACAGCTTCTTTCTATCATTTCATTTCTCAAGTTTAATACATTCATTCAACCAAACAAACAGTATTCCTTCATTCAGTGAAACATACGTTATTCCTTGATTCAATGAGTTGAGCTTCCCTCATTCATTCAATGTCTCAAGCTTAACTGGTTCATTGAAAGAAACAAACTGTGTTCGTCCAGTCGTTGAAAGAAACGTCAATCCTTCATTCAAACGTTCTTCCTTGATTCAATGAAACAATCTGCACGAGATGATTCCATGATTAGAGCTTCTCTCATTCTTTCAATGTCTCAAGCTTAATACATTCATTCAACCAAACAAACCGTAATCATTCATTCAATGAAACAAACGTTACACATTTATTCAATTAAAAAAAACTGCACGTGCAGTACAGCTTCTTTCTATCATTTCATTTCTCAAGTTTAATACATTCATTCAACCAAACAAACAGTATTCATTCATTGAATGGAACAAACGTTACGCATTGATTCAACTAAAAAAACTGCACGTGAAGTCGAGCTTCTCTCATTTAGTTAATGTCTCAAGTTTAATACATAGATTCATGCAAACAAACTGTATTCATTCATTCAATGAAACAAATGTTATACATTGATTCAATTAAACAATCTGCACGAATTATTTCAATTAGAAGAGAGTTTCTCATTCATTCAATATCTCAACCTTTACTAATTCATTGAAAGAAAGGAAATGTATTTATTTCGTTCGTTTATTCTAAATTCAAACGTTCATTCAATGAACCAAACGTTATTCATTAATCCAATGAAACAAGCTGCATGTGTTAATTCAGTGAGAAGAGCTTCACTCTTACATTCCATGTCTCAAGCTTAATACATTCATTCAACCAAGCAAATAGTATTCATTCGTTCAAAGACACAAACGTTACACATTGAATCAATGAAACAAACTGCACGTGCAGTAGATCTCCTGTCATTCATTTATTGTCGCACGTTTAATACATTAATTCAACCAAACAAACTGTATTCATTCATTCAATGAAACAAACGTTACACATTGATTCAATTTAAAAAAACGGCACGTGCAGTAGAGCATCTCTCATTCATTTCATGTCTCAAGCTGAATTCATTCATTCAAACAAACAAACTGTATTCATTCATTCAATGAAACAAACGTTACACATTGATTCAATTTAAAAAAACGGCACGTGCAGTAGAGCTTCTCTCATTCATTTCATGTCTCAAGCTGAATTCATTCATTCAAACAAACAAACTGTATTCATTCACTCAATGAAACAATTAAACAATCTGCACGAAATAATTCAATTAGAAGAGAGTTTCTCATTCATTCAATATATCAAACTTTACTAATTCATTTAAAGAAAGGAAAGGTATTCATTCGTTCGTTTATTCTAAATTCAAACGTTCATCCAATGAAACGATCTGCTCGTGTTAATTCAATGAGTAAAGCTTCACTCTTTCATTCCATTCGTCTATTCTAGATTCAAAAGTTCACTCAATGAACCAAACGTCATTCATTAATCCAATGAAACAAGCTGCTTGTGTTAATTCAGTGAGCAGAGCTTCACTCTTTCATTCTTTGTCTCAAACTTAATACATTCATTCAACCAAACAAACTGTATTCATTCATTAAATGAAACAAACGTTACACATTGATTCAATTAAACAAACTGCACGTGCAGTCGAACTTCTGTCTATCATTTGATGTCTCAAAGTTTATACATTCACTCCACCAAACAAACCGAATTTATTCATTCAATGATCCAAACGGTACACATTGATTCAAATAAACAAGCTGCACGTGCAGAAGAGCATCTGTCATTCATTTAATGTTCCAAGCTTCATACAGTCATTCAACCAAACAAACAGTATTCATTCAAAGAAACAAACGTTATACATTGATTCAATTCAACAAACCGCACGCGCAGTAGAGCTTCTCTCATTCAGTCAATGTCTCAGGTTAAATACATACATTCAACCAAACAAACTGTATTCATTCAGAGAAACAAACGTTACACATTGATTCAATTCAACAAACTGCACAAATTAATTCAATTAGATAGAGTTTCTCATTCATTCAATATCTCAACCTTGACTAATTCATTGAAACAAAGGAAATGTATTCCTGCGTTCGTTTATTCTAAATTCAAACGTTCATCAAATGAAACAAGCTGCTTGTGTTAATTCAGTGAGCAGAGCTTCAATCTTTCATTCCATGTCTCAAGCTTAATCCATTTATTCAACCAAACAATCAGTATTCATTCATTCAATGAAACAAACGTTACACATTGATTCAATTAAACAAACTGCACGTGCAGTGGAGCTTCTCTCATTCAGTTAATTTCTCAAGTTTAATACATACATTCAACAAGCAAACTGTATTCATTCATTCAATGAAACAAATGTTATACATTGATTCAATTAAACAATCTGCACGAATTAATTCAATTAGAAGAGAGTTTCTCATTCATTCAATATCTCAACCTTTACTAATTCATTGAAAGAAAGGAAATGTATTCATTCATTCGTTTATTCTAAATTCAAACGTTCATCCAATGAAACAAGCTGCTTGTGTTAATTCAATGAGCAGAGCTTCACTCTTTCATTCCATGTCTCGAGCTTAATACACTCATTCAACCAAACAAACAGTATTCCTTCATTCAGTCAAACAAACGTTACACATTGATTCTATTTAAAAAAACTGCACGTGCAGTACAGCTTCTTTCTATCATTTCATTTCTCAAGTTTAATACATACATTCAACCAAACAAACAGTATTCCTTCATTCAGTGAAACATACGTTATTCCTTGATTCAATGAGTTGAGCTTCCCTCATTCATTCAATGTCTCAAGCTTAACTGGTTCATTGAAAGAAACAAACTGTGTTCGTCCAGTCGTTGAAAGAAATGTCAATCCTTCATTCAAACGTTCTTACTTGATTCAATGAAACAATCTGCACGAGATGATTCCATGATTAGAGCTTCTCTCATTCTTTCAATGTCTCAAGCTTAATACATTCATTCAACCAAACAAACCGTAATCATTCATTCAATGAAACAAACGTTCCACATTTATTCAATTTAAAAAAAACTGCACGTGCAGTACAGCTTCTTTCTATCATTTCATTTCTCAAGTTTAATACATTCATTCAACCAAACAAACAGTATTCATTCATTCAATGGAACAAACGTTACGCATTGATTCAACTAAAAAAACTGCACGTGAAGTCGAGCTTCTCTCATTTAGTTAATGTCTCAAGTTTAATACATAGATTCATGCAAACAAACTGTATTCATTCATTCAATGAAACAAATGTTATACATTGATTCAATTAAACAATCTGCACGAATTATTTCAATTAGAAGAGAGTTTCTCATTCATTCAATATCTCAACCTTTACTAATTCATTGAAAGAAAGGAAATGTATTTATTTCGTTCGTTTATTCTAAATTCAAACGTTCATTCAATGAACCAAACGTTATTCATTAATCCAATGAAACAAGCTGCATGTGTTAATTCAGTGAGAAGAGCTTCACTCTTACATTCCATGTCTCAAGCTTAATACATTTATTCAACCAAGCAAATAGTATTCATTCGTTCAAAGACACAAACGTTACACATTGAATCAATGAAACAAACTGCACGTGCAGTTACCTCCTGTCATTCATTTATTGTCGCATGTTTAATACATTAATTCAACCAAACAAACTGTATTCATTCATTCAATGAAACAAACGTTACACATTGATTCAATTTAAAAAAACGGCACGTGCAGTAGAGCTTCTCTCATTCATTTCATGTCTCAAGCTGAATTCATTCATTCAAACAAACAAACTGTATTCATTCATTCAATGAAACAATTAAACAACCTGCACGAAATAATTCAATTAGAAGAGAGTTTCTCATTCATTCAATATATCAAACTTTACTAATTCATTTAAAGAAAGGAAAGGTATTCATTCGTTCGTTTATTCTAAATTCAAACGTTCATCCAATGAAACGATCTGCTCGTGTTAATTCAATGAGTAAAGCTTCACTCTTTCATTCCATTCGTCTATTCTAGATTCAAAAGTACACTCAATGAACCAAACGTCATTCATTAATCCAATGAAACAAGCTGCTTGTGTTAATTCAGTGAGCAGAGCTTCACTCTTTCATTCTTTGTCTCAAACTTAATACATTCATTCAACCAAACAAACTGTATTCATTCATTAAATGAAACAAACGTTACACATTGATTCAATTAAACAAACTGCACGTGCAGTCGAACTTCTGTCTATCATTTGATGTCTCAAAGTTTATACATTCACTCCACCAAACAAACTGCATTTATTCATTCAATGATCCAAACGGTACACATTGATTCAAATAAACAAGCTGCACGTGCAGAAGAGCATCTGTCATTCATTTAATGTTCCAAGCTTCATACAGTCATTCAACCAAACAAACAGTATTCATTCAAAGAAACAAACGTTATACATTGATTCAATTCAACAAACCGCACGCGCAGTAGAGCTTCTCTCATTCAGTCAATGTCTCAGGTTAAATACATACATTCAACCAAACAAACTGTATTCATTCAAAGAAACAAACGTTACACATTGATTCAATTCAACAAACTGCACAAATTAATTCAATTAGATAGAGTTTCTCATTCATTCAATATCTCAACCTTGACTAATTCATTGAAACAAAGGAAATGTATTCCTGCGTTCGTTTATTCTAAATTCAAACGTTCATCAAATGAAACAAGCTGCTTGTGTTAATTCAGTGAGCAGAGCTTCAATCTTTCATTCCATGTCTCAAGCTTAATCCATTTATTCAACCAAACAATCAGTATTCATTCATTCAATGAAACAAACGTTACACATTGATTCAATTAAACAAACTGCACGTGCAGTGGAGCTTCTCTCATTCAGTTAATTTCTCAAGTTTAATACATACATTCAACCAGCAAACTGTATTCATTCATTCAATGAAACAAATGTTATACATTGATTCAATTAAACAATCTGCACGAATTAATTCAATTAGAAGAGAGTTTCTCATTCATTCAATATCTCAACCTTTACTAATTCATTGAAAGAAAGGAAATGTATTCATTCATTCGTTTATTCTAAATTCAAACGTTCATCCAATGAAACAAGCTGCTTGTGTTAATTCAATGAGCAGAGCTTCACTCTTTCATTCCGTTCGTTTATTCCGAATTCAAACGTTCACTCAATCAACCAAACGTTCTTCATTGATTCAATGAAACAAACTGCACGCGATGATTTCATGATTAGAGCGTCTCTCATTCTTTCAATGTCTCAAGCTTAATTCATTCATTCAACCAAACAAACTGTATTCATTCATTCAATGAAACAAATGTTATACATTGATTCAATTAAACAAACTGCACGAATTAATTCAATGGAAAGAGAGTTTCTCATTGATTCAATATCTCCACCTTTACTAATTCATTGAAGGAAAGGAAATGTATTCATGTGTTCGTTTCTTCTAAATTCAAACATTCATTCAATGAACCAAACGTTACACATTGATTCAATTGAACAAACTGCACGTGCAGTAGAGCACCTGTAATTCATTTAATATCTCAAGCTTAATACATACATTCAACCGAACAAACGGTATTCATTCATTCAATGAAACAAACGTTACACATTGATTCAATTAAACAAACTGCACGTTCAGAAGAGCATCTGTCATTCATTTAATGTCTCAAGTTTAATACATACATTCAACCAAACAAACAGTATTCATTCATTCAATGAAACAAACGTTACACATTGATTCAATATTACAAACTGCACGTGCACAAGAGCATCTGTCATTCATTTAATGTCTCAGGTTTAATGCATACATTCAACCAAACGATCTGTATTCATTCATTCAATGAAACAAACGTTACACATTGATTCAATTAAACAAACTGCACGTGCAGTAGAGCATCTATCATTCATTCATTCATTAAACAAACTGAACGAATTAATTCAACTAGAAGAGAGTTTCTCATTCATTCAATATCTCAACCTTTACTAATGTATTGAAAGAAAGGAAACCTATTCGTTTCGTGTATTTTTTCGAAATTTAAACGTTCGTTCAATGAACCAAACGTTATTCATTGATCCAATGAAACAAGCTGCTAGTGTTAATTCAATGAGCAGAGCTTCACTCTTTCATTCCATGTCTCGAGCTTAATACACTCATTCAACCAAACAAACAGTATTCCTTCATTCAGTCAAACAAACGTTACACATTGATTCTATTTTAAAAAACTGCACGTGCAGTACAGCTTCTTTCTATCATTTCATTTCTCAAGTTTAATACATTCATTCAACCAAACAAACAGTATTCCTTCATTCAGTGAAACATACGTTATTCCTTGATTCAATGAGTTGAGCTTCCCTCATTCATTCAATGTCTCAAGCTTAACTGGTTCATTGAAAGAAACAAACTGTGTTCGTCCAGTCGTTGAAAGAAACGTCAATCCTTCATTCAAACGTTCTTCCTTGATTCAATGAAACAATCTGCACGAGATGATTCCATGATTAGAGCTTCTCTCATTCTTTCAATGTCTCAAGCTTAATACATTCATTCAACCAAACAAACCGTAATCATTCATTCAATGAAACAAACGTTACACATTTATTCAATTAAAAAAAACTGCACGTGCAGTACAGCTTCTTTCTATCATTTCATTTCTCAAGTTTAATACATTCATTCAACCAAACAAACAGTATTCATTCATTGAATGGAACAAACGTTACGCATTGATTCAACTAAAAAAACTGCACGTGAAGTCGAGCTTCTCTCATTTAGTTAATGTCTCAAGTTTAATACATAGATTCATGCAAACAAACTGTATTCATTCATTCAATGAAACAAATGTTATACATTGATTCAATTAAACAATCTGCACGAATTATTTCAATTAGAAGAGAGTTTCTCATTCATTCAATATCTCAACCTTTACTAATTCATTGAAAGAAAGGAAATGTATTTATTTCGTTCGTTTATTCTAAATTCAAACGTTCATTCAATGAACCAAACGTTATTCATTAATCCAATGAAACAAGCTGCATGTGTTAATTCAGTGAGAAGAGCTTCACTCTTACATTCCATGTCTCAAGCTTAATACATTCATTCAACCAAGCAAATAGTATTCATTCGTTCAAAGACACAAACGTTACACATTGAATCAATGAAACAAACTGCACGTGCAGTAGATCTCCTGTCATTCATTTATTGTCGCACGTTTAATACATTAATTCAACCAAACAAACTGTATTCATTCATTCAATGAAACAAACGTTACACATTGATTCAATTTAAAAAAACGGCACGTGCAGTAGAGCATCTCTCATTCATTTCATGTCTCAAGCTGAATTCATTCATTCAAACAAACAAACTGTATTCATTCATTCAATGAAACAAACGTTACACATTGATTCAATTTAAAAAAACGGCACGTGCAGTAGAGCTTCTCTCATTCATTTCATGTCTCAAGCTGAATTCATTCATTCAAACAAACAAACTGTATTCATTCACTCAATGAAACAATTAAACAATCTGCACGAAATAATTCAATTAGAAGAGAGTTTCTCATTCATTCAATATATCAAACTTTACTAATTCATTTAAAGAAAGGAAAGGTATTCATTCGTTCGTTTATTCTAAATTCAAACGTTCATCCAATGAAACGATCTGCTCGTGTTAATTCAATGAGTAAAGCTTCACTCTTTCATTCCATTCGTCTATTCTAGATTCAAAAGTTCACTCAATGAACCAAACGTCATTCATTAATCCAATGAAACAAGCTGCTTGTGTTAATTCAGTGAGCAGAGCTTCACTCTTTCATTCTTTGTCTCAAACTTAATACATTCATTCAACCAAACAAGCTGTATTCATTCATTAAATGAAACAAACGTTACACATTGATTCAATTAAACAAACTGCACGTGCAGTCGAACTTCTGTCTATCATTTGATGTCTCAAAGTTTATACATTCACTCCACCAAACAAACCGAATTTATTCATTCAATGATCCAAACGGTACACATTGATTCAAATAAACAAGCTGCACGTGCAGAAGAGCATCTGTCATTCATTTAATGTTCCAAGCTTCATACAGTCATTCAACCAAACAAACAGTATTCATTCAAAGAAACAAACGTTATACATTGATTCAATTCAACAAACCGCACGCGCAGTAGAGCTTCTCTCATTCAGTCAATGTCTCAGGTTAAATACATACATTCAACCAAACAAACTGTATTCATTCAGAGAAACAAACGTTACACATTGATTCAATTCAACAAACTGCACAAATTAATTCAATTAGATAGAGTTTCTCATTCATTCAATATCTCAACCTTGACTAATTCATTGAAACAAAGGAAATGTATTCCTGCGTTCGTTTATTCTAAATTCAAACGTTCATCAAATGAAACAAGCTGCTTGTGTTAATTCAGTGAGCAGAGCTTCAATCTTTCATTCCATGTCTCAAGCTTAATCCATTTATTCAACCAAACAATCAGTATTCATTCATTCAATGAAACAAACGTTACACATTGATTCAATTAAACAAACTGCACGTGCAGTGGAGCTTCTCTCATTCAGTTAATTTCTCAAGTTTAATACATACATTCAACAAGCAAACTGTATTCATTCATTCAATGAAACAAATGTTATACATTGATTCAATTAAACAATCTGCACGAATTAATTCAATTAGAAGAGAGTTTCTCATTCATTCAATATCTCAACCTTTACTAATTCATTGAAAGAAAGGAAATGTATTCATTCATTCGTTTATTCTAAATTCAAACGTTCATCCAATGAAACAAGCTGCTTGTGTTAATTCAATGAGCAGAGCTTCACTCTTTCATTCCATGTCTCGAGCTTAATACACTCATTCAACCAAACAAACAGTATTCCTTCATTCAGTCAAACAAACGTTACACATTGATTCTATTTAAAAAAACTGCACGTGCAGTACAGCTTCTTTCTATCATTTCATTTCTCAAGTTTAATACATACATTCAACCAAACAAACAGTATTCCTTCATTCAGTGAAACATACGTTATTCCTTGATTCAATGAGTTGAGCTTCCCTCATTCATTCAATGTCTCAAGCTTAACTGGTTCATTGAAAGAAACAAACTGTGTTCGTCCAGTCGTTGAAAGAAATGTCAATCCTTCATTCAAACGTTCTTACTTGATTCAATGAAACAATCTGCACGAGATGATTCCATGATTAGAGCTTCTCTCATTCTTTCAATGTCTCAAGCTTAATACATTCATTCAACCAAACAAACCGTAATCATTCATTCAATGAAACAAACGTTCCACATTTATTCAATTTAAAAAAAACTGCACGTGCAGTACAGCTTCTTTCTATCATTTCATTTCTCAAGTTTAATACATTCATTCAACCAAACAAACAGTATTCATTCATTCAATGGAACAAACGTTACGCATTGATTCAACTAAAAAAACTGCACGTGAAGTCGAGCTTCTCTCATTTAGTTAATGTCTCAAGTTTAATACATAGATTCATGCAAACAAACTGTATTCATTCATTCAATGAAACAAATGTTATACATTGATTCAATTAAACAATCTGCACGAATTATTTCAATTAGAAGAGAGTTTCTCATTCATTCAATATCTCAACCTTTACTAATTCATTGAAAGAAAGGAAATGTATTTATTTCGTTCGTTTATTCTAAATTCAAACGTTCATTCAATGAACCAAACGTTATTCATTAATCCAATGAAACAAGCTGCATGTGTTAATTCAGTGAGAAGAGCTTCACTCTTACATTCCATGTCTCAAGCTTAATACATTTATTCAACCAAGCAAATAGTATTCATTCGTTCAAAGACACAAACGTTACACATTGAATCAATGAAACAAACTGCACGTGCAGTTACCTCCTGTCATTCATTTATTGTCGCATGTTTAATACATTAATTCAACCAAACAAACTGTATTCATTCATTCAATGAAACAAACGTTACACATTGATTCAATTTAAAAAAACGGCACGTGCAGTAGAGCTTCTCTCATTCATTTCATGTCTCAAGCTGAATTCATTCATTCAAACAAACAAACTGTATTCATTCATTCAATGAAACAATTAAACAACCTGCACGAAATAATTCAATTAGAAGAGAGTTTCTCATTCATTCAATATATCAAACTTTACTAATTCATTTAAAGAAAGGAAAGGTATTCATTCGTTCGTTTATTCTAAATTCAAACGTTCATCCAATGAAACGATCTGCTCGTGTTAATTCAATGAGTAAAGCTTCACTCTTTCATTCCATTCGTCTATTCTAGATTCAAAAGTACACTCAATGAACCAAACGTCATTCATTAATCCAATGAAACAAGCTGCTTGTGTTAATTCAGTGAGCAGAGCTTCACTCTTTCATTCTTTGTCTCAAACTTAATACATTCATTCAACCAAACAAACTGTATTCATTCATTAAATGAAACAAACGTTACACATTGATTCAATTAAACAAACTGCACGTGCAGTCGAACTTCTGTCTATCATTTGATGTCTCAAAGTTTATACATTCACTCCACCAAACAAACTGCATTTATTCATTCAATGATCCAAACGGTACACATTGATTCAAATAAACAAGCTGCACGTGCAGAAGAGCATCTGTCATTCATTTAATGTTCCAAGCTTCATACAGTCATTCAACCAAACAAACAGTATTCATTCAAAGAAACAAACGTTATACATTGATTCAATTCAACAAACCGCACGCGCAGTAGAGCTTCTCTCATTCAGTCAATGTCTCAGGTTAAATACATACATTCAACCAAACAAACTGTATTCATTCAAAGAAACAAACGTTACACATTGATTCAATTCAACAAACTGCACAAATTAATTCAATTAGATAGAGTTTCTCATTCATTCAATATCTCAACCTTGACTAATTCATTGAAACAAAGGAAATGTATTCCTGCGTTCGTTTATTCTAAATTCAAACGTTCATCAAATGAAACAAGCTGCTTGTGTTAATTCAGTGAGCAGAGCTTCAATCTTTCATTCCATGTCTCAAGCTTAATCCATTTATTCAACCAAACAATCAGTATTCATTCATTCAATGAAACAAACGTTACACATTGATTCAATTAAACAAACTGCACGTGCAGTGGAGCTTCTCTCATTCAGTTAATTTCTCAAGTTTAATACATACATTCAACCAGCAAACTGTATTCATTCATTCAATGAAACAAATGTTATACATTGATTCAATTAAACAATCTGCACGAATTAATTCAATTAGAAGAGAGTTTCTCATTCATTCAATATCTCAACCTTTACTAATTCATTGAAAGAAAGGAAATGTATTCATTCATTCGTTTATTCTAAATTCAAACGTTCATCCAATGAAACAAGCTGCTTGTGTTAATTCAATGAGCAGAGCTTCACTCTTTCATTCCGTTCGTTTATTCCGAATTCAAACGTTCACTCAATCAACCAAACGTTCTTCATTGATTCAATGAAACAAACTGCACGCGATGATTTCATGATTAGAGCGTCTCTCATTCTTTCAATGTCTCAAGCTTAATTCATTCATTCAACCAAACAAACTGTATTCATTCATTCAATGAAACAAATGTTATACATTGATTCAATTAAACAAACTGCACGAATTAATTCAATGGAAAGAGAGTTTCTCATTGATTCAATATCTCCACCTTTACTAATTCATTGAAGGAAAGGAAATGTATTCATGTGTTCGTTTCTTCTAAATTCAAACATTCATTCAATGAACCAAACGTTACACATTGATTCAATTGAACAAACTGCACGTGCAGTAGAGCACCTGTAATTCATTTAATATCTCAAGCTTAATACATACATTCAACCGAACAAACGGTATTCATTCATTCAATGAAACAAACGTTACACATTGATTCAATTAAACAAACTGCACGTTCAGAAGAGCATCTGTCATTCATTTAATGTCTCAAGTTTAATACATACATTCAACCAAACAAACAGTATTCATTCATTCAATGAAACAAACGTTACACATTGATTCAATATTACAAACTGCACGTGCACAAGAGCATCTGTCATTCATTTAATGTCTCAGGTTTAATGCATACATTCAACCAAACGATCTGTATTCATTCATTCAATGAAACAAACGTTACACATTGATTCAATTAAACAAACTGCACGTGCAGTAGAGCATCTATCATTCATTCATTCATTAAACAAACTGAACGAATTAATTCAACTAGAAGAGAGTTTCTCATTCATTCAATATCTCAACCTTTACTAATGTATTGAAAGAAAGGAAACCTATTCGTTTCGTGTATTTTTTCGAAATTTAAACGTTCGTTCAATGAACCAAACGTTATTCATTGATCCAATGAAACAAGCTGCTAGTGTTAATTCAATGAGCAGAGCTTCACTCTTTCATTCCATGTCTCGAGCTTAATACACTCATTCAACCAAACAAACAGTATTCCTTCATTCAGTCAAACAAACGTTACACATTGATTCTATTTTAAAAAACTGCACGTGCAGTACAGCTTCTTTCTATCATTTCATTTCTCAAGTTTAATACATTCATTCAACCAAACAAACAGTATTCCTTCATTCAGTGAAACATACGTTATTCCTTGATTCAATGAGTTGAGCTTCCCTCATTCATTCAATGTCTCAAGCTTAACTGGTTCATTGAAAGAAACAAACTGTGTTCGTCCAGTCGTTGAAAGAAACGTCAATCCTTCATTCAAACGTTCTTCCTTGATTCAATGAAACAATCTGCACGAGATGATTCCATGATTAGAGCTTCTCTCATTCTTTCAATGTCTCAAGCTTAATACATTCATTCAACCAAACAAACCGTAATCATTCATTCAATGAAACAAACGTTACACATTTATTCAATTAAAAAAAACTGCACGTGCAGTACAGCTTCTTTCTATCATTTCATTTCTCAAGTTTAATACATTCATTCAACCAAACAAACAGTATTCATTCATTGAATGGAACAAACGTTACGCATTGATTCAACTAAAAAAACTGCACGTGAAGTCGAGCTTCTCTCATTTAGTTAATGTCTCAAGTTTAATACATAGATTCATGCAAACAAACTGTATTCATTCATTCAATGAAACAAATGTTATACATTGATTCAATTAAACAATCTGCACGAATTATTTCAATTAGAAGAGAGTTTCTCATTCATTCAATATCTCAACCTTTACTAATTCATTGAAAGAAAGGAAATGTATTTATTTCGTTCGTTTATTCTAAATTCAAACGTTCATTCAATGAACCAAACGTTATTCATTAATCCAATGAAACAAGCTGCATGTGTTAATTCAGTGAGAAGAGCTTCACTCTTACATTCCATGTCTCAAGCTTAATACATTCATTCAACCAAGCAAATAGTATTCATTCGTTCAAAGACACAAACGTTACACATTGAATCAATGAAACAAACTGCACGTGCAGTAGATCTCCTGTCATTCATTTATTGTCGCACGTTTAATACATTAATTCAACCAAACAAACTGTATTCATTCATTCAATGAAACAAACGTTACACATTGATTCAATTTAAAAAAACGGCACGTGCAGTAGAGCATCTCTCATTCATTTCATGTCTCAAGCTGAATTCATTCATTCAAACAAACAAACTGTATTCATTCATTCAATGAAACAAACGTTACACATTGATTCAATTTAAAAAAACGGCACGTGCAGTAGAGCTTCTCTCATTCATTTCATGTCTCAAGCTGAATTCATTCATTCAAACAAACAAACTGTATTCATTCACTCAATGAAACAATTAAACAATCTGCACGAAATAATTCAATTAGAAGAGAGTTTCTCATTCATTCAATATATCAAACTTTACTAATTCATTTAAAGAAAGGAAAGGTATTCATTCGTTCGTTTATTCTAAATTCAAACGTTCATCCAATGAAACGATCTGCTCGTGTTAATTCAATGAGTAAAGCTTCACTCTTTCATTCCATTCGTCTATTCTAGATTCAAAAGTTCACTCAATGAACCAAACGTCATTCATTAATCCAATGAAACAAGCTGCTTGTGTTAATTCAGTGAGCAGAGCTTCACTCTTTCATTCTTTGTCTCAAACTTAATACATTCATTCAACCAAACAAGCTGTATTCATTCATTAAATGAAACAAACGTTACACATTGATTCAATTAAACAAACTGCACGTGCAGTCGAACTTCTGTCTATCATTTGATGTCTCAAAGTTTATACATTCACTCCACCAAACAAACCGAATTTATTCATTCAATGATCCAAACGGTACACATTGATTCAAATAAACAAGCTGCACGTGCAGAAGAGCATCTGTCATTCATTTAATGTTCCAAGCTTCATACAGTCATTCAACCAAACAAACAGTATTCATTCAAAGAAACAAACGTTATACATTGATTCAATTCAACAAACCGCACGCGCAGTAGAGCTTCTCTCATTCAGTCAATGTCTCAGGTTAAATACATACATTCAACCAAACAAACTGTATTCATTCAGAGAAACAAACGTTACACATTGATTCAATTCAACAAACTGCACAAATTAATTCAATTAGATAGAGTTTCTCATTCATTCAATATCTCAACCTTGACTAATTCATTGAAACAAAGGAAATGTATTCCTGCGTTCGTTTATTCTAAATTCAAACGTTCATCAAATGAAACAAGCTGCTTGTGTTAATTCAGTGAGCAGAGCTTCAATCTTTCATTCCATGTCTCAAGCTTAATCCATTTATTCAACCAAACAATCAGTATTCATTCATTCAATGAAACAAACGTTACACATTGATTCAATTAAACAAACTGCACGTGCAGTGGAGCTTCTCTCATTCAGTTAATTTCTCAAGTTTAATACATACATTCAACAAGCAAACTGTATTCATTCATTCAATGAAACAAATGTTATACATTGATTCAATTAAACAATCTGCACGAATTAATTCAATTAGAAGAGAGTTTCTCATTCATTCAATATCTCAACCTTTACTAATTCATTGAAAGAAAGGAAATGTATTCATTCATTCGTTTATTCTAAATTCAAACGTTCATCCAATGAAACAAGCTGCTTGTGTTAATTCAATGAGCAGAGCTTCACTCTTTCATTCCATGTCTCGAGCTTAATACACTCATTCAACCAAACAAACAGTATTCCTTCATTCAGTCAAACAAACGTTACACATTGATTCTATTTAAAAAAACTGCACGTGCAGTACAGCTTCTTTCTATCATTTCATTTCTCAAGTTTAATACATACATTCAACCAAACAAACAGTATTCCTTCATTCAGTGAAACATACGTTATTCCTTGATTCAATGAGTTGAGCTTCCCTCATTCATTCAATGTCTCAAGCTTAACTGGTTCATTGAAAGAAACAAACTGTGTTCGTCCAGTCGTTGAAAGAAATGTCAATCCTTCATTCAAACGTTCTTACTTGATTCAATGAAACAATCTGCACGAGATGATTCCATGATTAGAGCTTCTCTCATTCTTTCAATGTCTCAAGCTTAATACATTCATTCAACCAAACAAACCGTAATCATTCATTCAATGAAACAAACGTTCCACATTTATTCAATTTAAAAAAAACTGCACGTGCAGTACAGCTTCTTTCTATCATTTCATTTCTCAAGTTTAATACATTCATTCAACCAAACAAACAGTATTCATTCATTCAATGGAACAAACGTTACGCATTGATTCAACTAAAAAAACTGCACGTGAAGTCGAGCTTCTCTCATTTAGTTAATGTCTCAAGTTTAATACATAGATTCATGCAAACAAACTGTATTCATTCATTCAATGAAACAAATGTTATACATTGATTCAATTAAACAATCTGCACGAATTATTTCAATTAGAAGAGAGTTTCTCATTCATTCAATATCTCAACCTTTACTAATTCATTGAAAGAAAGGAAATGTATTTATTTCGTTCGTTTATTCTAAATTCAAACGTTCATTCAATGAACCAAACGTTATTCATTAATCCAATGAAACAAGCTGCATGTGTTAATTCAGTGAGAAGAGCTTCACTCTTACATTCCATGTCTCAAGCTTAATACATTTATTCAACCAAGCAAATAGTATTCATTCGTTCAAAGACACAAACGTTACACATTGAATCAATGAAACAAACTGCACGTGCAGTTACCTCCTGTCATTCATTTATTGTCGCATGTTTAATACATTAATTCAACCAAACAAACTGTATTCATTCATTCAATGAAACAAACGTTACACATTGATTCAATTTAAAAAAACGGCACGTGCAGTAGAGCTTCTCTCATTCATTTCATGTCTCAAGCTGAATTCATTCATTCAAACAAACAAACTGTATTCATTCATTCAATGAAACAATTAAACAACCTGCACGAAATAATTCAATTAGAAGAGAGTTTCTCATTCATTCAATATATCAAACTTTACTAATTCATTTAAAGAAAGGAAAGGTATTCATTCGTTCGTTTATTCTAAATTCAAACGTTCATCCAATGAAACGATCTGCTCGTGTTAATTCAATGAGTAAAGCTTCACTCTTTCATTCCATTCGTCTATTCTAGATTCAAAAGTACACTCAATGAACCAAACGTCATTCATTAATCCAATGAAACAAGCTGCTTGTGTTAATTCAGTGAGCAGAGCTTCACTCTTTCATTCTTTGTCTCAAACTTAATACATTCATTCAACCAAACAAACTGTATTCATTCATTAAATGAAACAAACGTTACACATTGATTCAATTAAACAAACTGCACGTGCAGTCGAACTTCTGTCTATCATTTGATGTCTCAAAGTTTATACATTCACTCCACCAAACAAACTGCATTTATTCATTCAATGATCCAAACGGTACACATTGATTCAAATAAACAAGCTGCACGTGCAGAAGAGCATCTGTCATTCATTTAATGTTCCAAGCTTCATACAGTCATTCAACCAAACAAACAGTATTCATTCAAAGAAACAAACGTTATACATTGATTCAATTCAACAAACCGCACGCGCAGTAGAGCTTCTCTCATTCAGTCAATGTCTCAGGTTAAATACATACATTCAACCAAACAAACTGTATTCATTCAAAGAAACAAACGTTACACATTGATTCAATTCAACAAACTGCACAAATTAATTCAATTAGATAGAGTTTCTCATTCATTCAATATCTCAACCTTGACTAATTCATTGAAACAAAGGAAATGTATTCCTGCGTTCGTTTATTCTAAATTCAAACGTTCATCAAATGAAACAAGCTGCTTGTGTTAATTCAGTGAGCAGAGCTTCAATCTTTCATTCCATGTCTCAAGCTTAATCCATTTATTCAACCAAACAATCAGTATTCATTCATTCAATGAAACAAACGTTACACATTGATTCAATTAAACAAACTGCACGTGCAGTGGAGCTTCTCTCATTCAGTTAATTTCTCAAGTTTAATACATACATTCAACCAGCAAACTGTATTCATTCATTCAATGAAACAAATGTTATACATTGATTCAATTAAACAATCTGCACGAATTAATTCAATTAGAAGAGAGTTTCTCATTCATTCAATATCTCAACCTTTACTAATTCATTGAAAGAAAGGAAATGTATTCATTCATTCGTTTATTCTAAATTCAAACGTTCATCCAATGAAACAAGCTGCTTGTGTTAATTCAATGAGCAGAGCTTCACTCTTTCATTCCGTTCGTTTATTCCAAATTCAAACGTTCACTCAATCAACCAAACGTTCTTCATTGATTCAATGAAACAAACGTTACACATCGATTCAATTAAACAAACTGCACGTGCAGTAGAGCACCTGTAATTCATTTAATGTCTCGAGCTTAATACATACATTCAACCAAACAAACGGTATTCATTCATTCAATGAAACAAACGTTACACATTGATTCAATTAAACAAACTGCACGTGCACAAGAGCATCTGTCATTCATTTAATGTCTCAGGTTTAATGCATACATTCAACCAAACGATCTGTATTCATTCATTCAATGAAACAAACGTTAGACATTGATTCAATTAAACAAACTGCACGTGCAGTAGAGCATCTATCATTCATTCATTCATTAAACAAACTGAACGAATTAATTCAACTAGAAGAGAGTTTCTCATTCATTCAATATCTCAACCTTTACTAATGTATTGAAAGCAAGGAAACCTATTCGTTTCGTTTATTTTTTCTAAATTTAAACGTTCGTTCAATGAACCAAACGTTATTCATTGATCCAATGAAACAAGCTGCTAGTGTTAATTCAATGAGCAGAGCTTCACTCTTTCATTCCATGTCTCGAGCTGAATACACTCATTGAACCAAACAAACAGTATTCCTTCATTCAGTCAAACAAACGTTACACATTGATTCTATTCAAAAAAACTGCACGTGCAGTACAGCTTCTTTCTATCATTTCATTTCTCAAGTTTAATACATGCATTCAACCAAACAAACAGTATTCCTTCATTCAGTGAAACATACGTTATTCCTTGATTCAATGAGTTGAGCTTCCCTCATTCATTCAATGTCTCAAGCTTAACTGGTTCATTGTAAGAAACAAACTGTGTTCGTCCAGTCGTTGAAAGAAACGTCAATCCTTCATTCAAACGTTCTTCCTTGATTCAATGAAACAATCCGCACGAGATGATTCCATGATTAGAGCTTCTCTCATTCTTTCAATGTCTCAAGCTTAATACATTCATTCAACCAAACAAACCGTAATCATTCATTCAATGAAACAAACGTTACACATTTATTCAATTAAAAAAAACTGCACGTGCAGTACAGCTTCTTTCTATCATTTCATTTCTCAAGTTTAATACATTCATTCAACCAAACAAACAGTATTCATTCATTCAATGGAACAAACGTTACGCATTGATTCAACTAAAAAAACTGCACGTGAAGTCGAGCTTCTCTCATTTAGTTAATGTCTCAAGTTTAATACATAGATTCATGCAAACAAACTGTATTCATTCATTCAATGAAACAAATGTTATACATTGATTCAATAAAACAATCTGCACGTATTATTTCAATTAGAAGAGAGTTTCTCATTCATTCAATATCTCAACCTTTACTAATTCATTGAAAGAAAGGAAATGTATTTATTTCGTTCGTTTATTCTAAATTCAAACGTTCATTCAATGAACCAAACGTTATTCATTAATCCAATGAAACAAGCTGCATGTGTTAATTCAGTGAGAAGAGCTTCACTCTTACATTCCATGTCTCAAGCTTAATACATTCATTCAACCAAGCAAATAGTATTCATTCGTTCAAAGACACAAACGTTACACATTGAATCAATGAAACAAACTGCACGTGCATTAGACCTCCTGTCATTCATTTATTGTCGCATGTTTAATACATTAATTCAACCAAACAAACTGTATTCATTCATTCAATGAAACAAACGTTACACATTGATTCAATTTTAAAAAACGGCACGTGCAGTAGAGCTTCTCTCATTCATTTCATGTCTCAAGCTGAATTCATTCATTCAAACAAACAAACTGTATTCATTCGTTCAATGAAACAATTAAACAATCTGCACGAAATAATTCAATTAGAAGAGAGTTTCTCATTCATTCAATATCTCAAACTTTACTAATTCATTTAAAGAAAGGAAAGGTATTCATTTGTTCGTTTATTCTAAATTCAAACGTTCATCCAATGAAACGATCTGCTCGTGTTAATTCAATGAGTAAAGCTTCACTCTTTCATTCCATTCGTCTATTCTAGATTCAAAAGTTCACTCAATGAACCAAACGTCATTCATTAATCCAATGAAACAAGCTGCTTGTGTTAATTCAGTGAGCAGAGCTTCACTCTTTTATTCTTTGTCTCAAACTTAATACATTCATTCAACCAAACAAACTGTATTCATTCATTAAATGAAACAAACGTTATACATTGATTCAATTAAACAAACTGCACGTGCAGTCGAACTTCTGTCTATCATTTGATGTCTCAAAGTTTATACATTCACTCCACCAAACAAACTGCATTTATTCATTCAATGATCCAAACGGTACACATTGATTCAAATAAACAAGCTGCACGTGCAGAAGAGCATCTGTCATTCATTTAATGTTCCAAGCTTCATACAGTCATTCAACCAAACAAACAGTATTCATTCAAAGAAACAAACGTTATACATTGATTCAATTCAACAAACCGCACGCGCAGTAGAGCTTCTCTCATTCAGTCAATGTCTCAGGTTAAATACATACATTCAACCAAACAAACTGTATTCATTCAAAGAAACAAACGTTACACATTGATTCAATTCAACAAACTGCACAAATTAATTCAATTAGATAGAGTTTCTCATTCATTCAATATCTCAACCTTGACTAATTCATTGAAACAAAGGAAATGTATTCCTGCGTTCGTTTATTCTAAATTCAAACGTTCATCAAATGAAACAAGCTGCTTGTGTTAATTCAGTGAGCAGAGCTTCAATCTTTCATTCCATGTCTCAAGCTTAATCCATTTATTCAACCAAACAATCAGTATTCATTCATTCAATGAAACAAACGTTACACATTGATTCAATTAAACAAACTGCACGTGCAGTGGAGCTTCTCTCATTCATTTAATTTCTCAAGTTTAATACATACATTCAACCAGCAAACTGTATTCATTCATTCAATGAAACAAATGTTATACATTGATTCAATTAAACAATCTGCACGAATTAATTCAATTAGAAGAGAGTTTCTCATTCATTCAATATCTCAACCTTTACTAATTCATTGAAAGAAAGGAAATGTATTCATTCATTCGTTTATTCTAAATTCAAACGTTCATCCAATGAAACAAGCTGCTTGTGTTAATTCAATGAGCAGAGCTTCACTCTTTCATTCCGTTCGTTTATTCCGAATTCAAACGTTCACTCAATCAACCAAACGTTCTTCATTGATTCAATGAAAGAAACTGCACGCGATGATTTCATGATTAGAGCGTCTCTCATTCGTTCAATGTCTCAAGCTTAATTCATTCATTCAACCAAACAAACTGTATTCATTCATTCAATGAAACAAATGTTATACATTGATTCAATTAAACAAACTGCACGAATTAATTCAATGGGAAGAGAGTTTCTCATTGATTCAATATCTCCACCTTTACTAATTCATTGAAGGAAAGGAAATGTATTCATGTGTTCGTTTCTTCTAAATTCAAACATTCATTCAATGAACCAAACGTTACACATTGATTCAATTAAACAAACTGCACGTGCAGTAGAGCACCTGTAATTCATTTAATATCTCAAGCTTAATACATACATTCAACCGAACAAACGGTATTCATTCATTCAATGAAACAAACGTTACACATTGATTCAATTAAACAAACTGCACGTTCAGAAGAGCATCTGTCATTCATTTAATGTCTCAAGTTTAATACATACATTCAACCAAACAAACAGTATTCATTCATTCAATGAAACAAACGTTACACATTGATTCAATATTACAAACTGCACGTGCACAAGAGCATCTGTCATTCATTTAATGTCTCAGGTTTAATGCATACATTCAACCAAACGATCTGTATTCATTCATTCAATGAAACAAACGTTACACATTGATTCAATTAAACAAACTGCACGTGCAGTAGAGCATCTATCATTCATTCATTCATTAAACAAACTGAACGAATTAATTCAACTAGAAGAGAGTTTCTCATTCATTCAATATCTCAACCTTTACTAATGTATTGAAAGAAAGGAAACCTATTCGTTTCGTGTATTTTTTCGAAATTTAAACGTTCGTTCAATGAACCAAACGTTATTCATTGATCCAATGAAACAAGCTGCTAGTGTTAATTCAATGAGCAGAGCTTCACTCTTTCATTCCATGTCTCGAGCTTAATACACTCATTGAACCAAACAAACAGTATTCCTTCATTCAGTCAAACAAACGTTACACATTGATTCTATTTTTAAAAACTGCACGTGCAGTACAGCTTCTTTCTATCATTTCATTTCTCAAGTTTAATACATTCATTCAACCAAACAAACAGTATTCCTTCATTCAGTGAAACATACGTTATTCCTTGATTCAATGAGTTGAGCTTCCCTCATTCATTCAATGTCTCAAGCTTAACTGGTTCTTTGAAAGAAACAAACTGTGTTCGTCCAGTCGTTGAAAGAAACGTCAATCCTTCATTCAAACGTTCTTCCTTGATTCAATGAAACAATCTGCACGAGATGATTCCATGATTAGAGCTTCTCTCATTCTTTCAATGTCTCAAGCTTAATACATTCATTCAACCAAACAAACCGTAATCATTCATTCAATGAAACAAACGTTACACATTTATTCAATTAAAAAAAACTGCACGTGCAGTACAGCTTCTTTCTATCATTTCATTTCTCAAGTTTAATACATTCATTCAACCAAACAAACAGTATTCATTCATTCAATGGAACAAACGTTACGCATTGATTCAACTAAAAAAAACTGCACGTGAAGTCGAGCTTCTCTCATTTAGTTAATGTCTCAAGTTTAATACATAGATTCATGCAAACAAACTGTATTCATTCATTCAATGAAACAAATGTTATACATTGATTCAATTAAACAATCTGCACGAATTATTTCAATTAGAAGAGAGTTTCTCATTCATTCAATATCTCAACCTTTACTAATTCATTGAAAGAAAGGAAATGTATTTATTTCGTTCGTTTATTCTAAATTCAAACGTTCATTCAATGAACCAAACGTTATTCATTAATCCAATGAAACAAGCTGCATGTGTTAATTCAGTGGGAAGAGCTTCACTCTTACATTCCATGTCTCAAGCTTAATACATTCATTCAACCAAGCAAATAGTATTCATTCGTTCAAAGACACAAACGTTACACATTGAATCAATGAAACAAACTGCACGTGCAGTAGATCTCCTGTCATTCATTTATTGTCGCACGTTTAATACATTAATTCAACCAAACAAACTGTATTCATTCATTCAATGAAACAAACGTTACACATTGATTCAATTTTAAAAAACGGCACGTGCAGTAGAGCTTCTCTCATTCATTTCATGTCTCAAGCTGAATTCATTCATTCAAACAAACAAACTGTATTCATTCACTCAATGAAACAATTAAACAATCTGCACGAAATAATTCAATTAGAAGAGAGTTTCTCATTCATTCAATATTTCAAACTTTACTAATTCATTTAAAGAAAGGAAAGGTATTCATTCGTTCGTTTATTCTAAATTCAAACGTTCATCCAATGAAACGATCTGCTCGTGTTAATTCAATGAGTAAAGCTTCACTCTTTCATTCCATTCGTCTATTCTAGATTCAAAAGTTCACTCAATGAACCAAACGTCATTCATTAATCCAATGAAACAAGCTGCTTGTGTTAATTCAGTGAGCAGAGCTTCACTCTTTCATTCTTTGTCTCAAACTTAATACATTCATTCAACCAAACAAACTGTATTCATTCATTAAATGAAACAAACGTTACACATTGATTCAATTAAACAAACTGCACGTGCAGTCGAACTTCTGTCTATCATTTGATGTCTCAAAGTTTATACATTCACTCCACCAAACAAACTGCATTTAATCATTCAATGATCCAAACGGTACACATTGATTCAAATAAACAAGCTGCACGTGCAGAAGAGCATCTGTCATTCATTTAATGTTCCAAGCTTCATACAGTCATTCAACCAAACAAACAGTATTCATTCAAAGAAACAAACGTTATACATTGATTCAATTCAACAAACCGCACGCGCAGTAGAGCTTCTCTCATTCAGTCAATGTCTCAGGTTAAATACATACATTCAACCAAACAAACTGTATTCATTCAAAGAAACAAACGTTACACATTGATTCAATTCAACAAACTGCACAAATTAATTCAATTAGATAGAGTTTCTCATTCATTCAATATCTCAACCTTGACTAATTCATTGAAACAAAGGAAATGTATTCCTGCGTTCGTTTATTCTAAATTCAAACGTTCATCAAATGAAACAAGCTGCTTGTGTTAATTCAGTGAGCAGAGCTTCAATCTTTCATTCCATGTCTCAAGCTTAATCCATTTATTCAACCAAACAATCAGTATTCATTCATTCAATGAAACAAACGTTACACATTGATTCAATTAAACAAACTGCACGTGCAGTGGAGCTTCTCTCATTCAGTTAATTTCTCAAGTTTAATACATACATTCAACCAGCAAACTGTATTCATTCATTCAATGAAACAAATGTTATACATTGATTCAATTAAACAATCTGCACGAATTAATTCAATTAGAAGAGAGTTTCCCATTCATTCAATATCTCAACCTTTACTAATTCATTGAAAGAAAGGAAATGTATTCATTCATTCGTTTATTCTAAATTCAAACGTTCATCCAATGAAACAAGCTGCTTGTGTTAATTCAATGAGCAGAGCTTCACTCTTTCATTCCGTTCGTTTATTCCGAATTCAAACGTTTACTCAATCAACCAAACGTTCTTCATTGATTCAATGAAACAAACTGCACGCGATGATTTCATGATTAGAGCGTCTCTCATTCTTTCAATGTCTCAAGCTTAATTCATTCATTCAACCAAACAAACTGTATTCATTCATTCAATGAAACAAATGTTATACATTGATTCAATTAAACAAACTGCACGAATTAATTCAATGGGAAGAGAGTTTCTCATTGATTCAATATCTCCACCTTTACTAATTCATTGAAGGAAAGGAAATGTATTCATGTGTTCGTTTCTTCTAAATTCAAACATTCATTCAATGAACCAAACGTTACACATTGATTCAATTGAACAAACGGCACGTGCAGTAGAGCACCTGTAATTCATTTAATATCTCAAGCTTAATACATACATTCAACCGAACAAACGGTATTCATTCATTCAATGAAACAAACGTTACACATTGATTCAATTAAACAAACTGCACGTGCAGAAGAGCATCTGTCATTCAATTAATGTCTCAAGTTTAATACATACATTCAACCAAACAAACAGTATTCATTCATTCAATGAAACAAACGTTACACATTGATTCAATATTACAAACTGCACGTGCACAAGAGCATCTGTCATTCATTTAATGTCTCAGGTTTAATGCATACATTCAACCAAACGATCTGTATTCATTCATTCAATGAAACAAACGTTACACATTGATTCAATTAAACAATCTGCACGAATTAATTCAATTAGAAGAGAGTTTCTCATTCATTCAATATCTCAACCTTTACTAATGTATTGAAAGAAAGGAAGCAGTAGAGCATCTATCATTCATTCATTCATTAAACAAACTGAACGAATTAATTCAACTAGAAGAGAGTTTCTCATTCATTCAATATCTCAACCTTTACTAATGTATTGAAAGAAAGGAAACGTATTCGTTTCGTTTATTTTTTCTAAATTTAAACGTTCGTTCAATGAACCAAACGTTATTCATTGATCCAGTGAAACAAGCTGCTAGTGTTAATTCAATGAGCAGAGCTTCAATCTTTCATTCCATGTCTCGAGCTTAATACACTCATTCAACCAAACAAACAGTATTCCTTCATTCAGTCAAACAAACGTTACATATTGATTCGATTTTTAAAAACTGCACGTGCAGTACAGCTTCTTTCTATCATTTCATTTCTCAAGTTTAATACATACATTCAACCAAACAAACAGTATTCCTTCATTCAGTGAAACATACGTTATTCCTTGATTCAATGAGTTGAGCTTCCCTCATTCATTCAATGTCTCAAGCTTAACTGGTTCATTGTAAGAAACAAACTGTGTTCGTCCAGTCGTTGAAAGAAACGTCAATCCTTCATTCAAACGTTCTTCCTTGATTCAATGAAACAATCTGCACGAGATGATTCCATGATTAGAGCTTCTCTCATTCTTTCAATGTCTCAAGCTTAATACATTCATTCAACCAAACAAACCGTAATCATTCATTCAATGAAACAAACGTTACACATTTATTCAATTAAAAAAAACTGCACGTGCAGTACAGCTTCTTTCTATCATTTCATTTCTCAAGTTTAATACATTCATTCAACCAAACAAACAGTATTCATTCATTCAATGGAACAAACGCTACGCATTGATTCAACTACAAAAACTGCACGTGAAGTCGAGCTTCTCTCATTTAGTTAATGTCTCAAGTTTAATACATAGATTCATGCAAACAAACTGTATTCATTCATTCAATGAAACAAATGTTATACATTGATTCAATTAAACAATCTGCACGAATTATTTCAATTAGAAGAGAGTTTCTCATTCATTCAATATCTCAACCTTTACTAATTCATTGAAAGAAAGGAAATGTATTTATTTCGTTCGTTTATTCTAAATTCAAACGTTCATTCAATGAACCAAACGTTATTCATTAATCCAATGAAACAAGCTGCATGTGTTAATTCAGTGATAAGAGCTTCACTCTTACATTCCATGTCTCAAGCTTAATACATTCATTCAACCTAGCAAATAGTATTCATTCGTTCAAAGACACAAACGTTACACATTGAATCAATGAAACAAACTGCACGTGCAGTAGACCTCCTGTCATTCATTTATTGTCGCATGTTTAATACATTAATTCAACCAAACAAACTGTATTCATTCATTCAATGAAACAAACGTTACACATTGATTCAATTTTAAAAAACGGCAAGTGCAGTAGAGCTTCTCTCATTCATTTCATGTCTCAAGCTGAATTCATTCATTCAAACAAACAAACTGTATACATTCATTCAGTGAAACAATTAAACAATCTGCACGAAATAATTCAATTAGAAGAGAGTTTCTCATTCATTCAATATCTCAAACTTTACTAATTCATTTAAAGAAAGGAAAGGTATTCATTCGTTCGTTTATTCTAAATTCAAACGTTCATCCAATGAAACGATCTGCTCGTGTTAATTCAATGAGTAAAGCTTCACTCTTTCATTCCATTCGTCTATTCTAGATTCAAAAGTTCACTCAATGAACCAAACGTCATTCATTAATCCAATGAAACAAGCTGCTTGTGTTAATTCAGTGAGCAGAGCTTCACTCTTTCATTCTTTGTCTCAAACTTAATACATTCATTCAACCAAACAAACTGTATTCATTCATTAAATGAAACAAACGTTACACATTGATTCAATTAAACAAACTGCACGTGCAGTCGAACTTCTGTCTATCATTTGATGTCTCAAAGTTTATACATTCACTCCACCAAACAAACTGCATTTATTCATTCAATGATCCAAACGGTACACATTGATTCAAATAAACAAGCTGCACGTGCAGAAGAGCATCTGTCATTCATTTAATGTTCCAAGCTTCATACAGTCATTCAACCAAACAAACAGTATTCATTCAAAGAAACAAACGTTATACATTGATTCAATTCAACAAACCGCACGCGCAGTAGAGCTTCTCTCATTCAGTCAATGTCTCAGGTTAAATACATACATTCAACCAAACAAACTGTATTCATTCAAAGAAACAAACGTTACACATTGATTCAATTCAACAAACTGCACAAATTAATTCAATTAGATAGAGTTTCTCATTCATTCAATATCTCAACCTTGACTAATTCATTGAAACAAAGGAAATGTATTCCTGCGTTCGTTTATTCTAAATTCAAACGTTCATCAAATGAAACAAGCTGCTTGTGTTAATTCAGTGAGCAGAGCTTCAATCTTTCATTCCATGTCTCAAGCTTAATCCATTTATTCAACCAAACAATCAGTATTCATTCATTCAATGAAACAAACGTTACACATTGATTCAATTAAACAAACTGCACGTGCAGTGGAGCTTCTCTCATTCAGTTAATTTCTCAAGTTTAATACATACATTCAACCAGCAAACTGTATTCATTCATTCAATGAAACAAATGTTATACATTGATTCAATTAAACAATCTGCACGAATTAATTCAATTAGAAGAGAGTTTCTCATTCATTCAATATCTCAACCTTTACTAATTCATTGAAAGAAAGGAAATGTATTCATTCATTCGTTTATTCTAAATTCAAACGTTCATCCAATGAAACAAGCTGCTTGTGTTAATTCAATGAGCAGAGCTTCACTCTTTCATTCCGTTCGTTTATTCCGAATTCAAACGTTTACTCAATCAACCAAACGTTCTTCATTGATTCAATGAAACAAACTGCACGCGATGATTTCATGATTAGAGCGTCTCTCATTCTTTCAATGTCTCAAGCTTAATTCATTCATTCAACCAAACAAACTGTATTCATTCATTCAATGAAACAAATGTTATACATTGATTCAATTAAACAAACTGCACGAATTATTTCAATGGGAAGAGAGTTTCTCATTGATTCAATATCTCCACCTTTACTAATTCATTGAAGGAAAGGAAATGTATTCATGTGTTCGTTTCTTCTAAATTCTAACATTCATTCAATGAACCAAACGTTACACATTGATTCAATTGAACAAACGGCACGTGCAGTAGAGCACCTGTAATTCATTTAATATCTCAAGGTTAATACATACATTCAACCGAACAAACGGTATTCATTCATTCAATGAAACAAACGTTACACATTGATTCAATTAAACAAACTGCACGTGCAGAAGAGCATCTGTCATTCAATTAATGTCTCAAGTTTAATACATACATTCAACCAAACAAACAGTATTCATTCATTCAATGAAACAAACGTTACACATTGATTCAATATTACAAACTGCACGTGCACAAGAGCATCTGTCATTCATTTAATGTCTCAGGTTTAATGCATACATTCAACCAAACGATCTGTATTCATTCATTCAATGAAACAAACGTTACACATTGATTCAATTAAACAATCTGCACGAATTAATTCAATTAGAAGAGAGTTTCTCATTCATTCAATATCTCAACCTTTACTAATGTATTGAAAGAAAGGAAGCAGTAGAGCATCTATCATTCATTCATTCATTAAACAAACTGAACGAATTAATTCAACTAGAAGAGAGTTTCTCATTCATTCAATATCTCAACCTTTACTAATGTATTGAAAGAAAGGAAACGTATTCGTTTCGTTTATTTTTTCTAAATTTAAACGTTCGTTCAATGAACCAAACGTTATTCATTGATCCAGTGAAACAAGCTGCTAGTGTTAATTCAATGAGCAGAGCTTCAATCTTTCATTCCATGTCTCGAGCTTAATACACTCATTCAACCAAACAAACAGTATTCCTTCATTCAGTCAAACAAACGTTACATATTGATTCGATTTTTAAAAACTGCACGTGCAGTACAGCTTCTTTCTATCATTTCATTTCTCAAGTTTAATACATACATTCAACCAAACAAACAGTATTCCTTCATTCAGTGAAACATACGTTATTCCTTGATTCAATGAGTTGAGCTTCCCTCATTCATTCAATGTCTCAAGCTTAACTGGTTCATTGTAAGAAACAAACTGTGTTCGTCCAGTCGTTGAAAGAAACGTCAATCCTTCATTCAAACGTTCTTCCTTGATTCAATGAAACAATCTGCACGAGATGATTCCATGATTAGAGCTTCTCTCATTCTTTCAATGTCTCAAGCTTAATACATTCATTCAACCAAACAAACCGTAATCATTCATTCAATGAAACAAACGTTACACATTTATTCAATTAATAAAAACTGCACGTGCAGTACAGCTTCTTTCTATCATTTCATTTCTCAAGTTTAATACATTCATTCAACCAAACAAACAGTATTCATTCATTCAATGGAACAAACGCTACGCATTGATTCAACTACAAAAACTGCACGTGAAGTCGAGCTTCTCTCATTTAGTTAATGTCTCAAGTTTAATACATAGATTCATGCAAACAAACTGTATTCATTCATTCAATGAAACAAATGTTATACATTGATTCAATTAAACAATCTGCACGAATTATTTCAATTAGAAGAGAGTTTCTCATTCATTCAATATCTCAACCTTTACTAATTCATTGAAAGAAAGGAAATGTATTTATTTCGTTCGTTTATTCTAAATTCAAACGTTCATTCAATGAACCAAACGTTATTCATTAATCCAATGAAACAAGCTGCATGTGTTAATTCAGTGATAAGAGCTTCACTCTTACATTCCATGTCTCAAGCTTAATACATTCATTCAACCTAGCAAATAGTATTCATTCGTTCAAAGACACAAACGTTACACATTGAATCAATGAAACAAACTGCACGTGCAGTAGACCTCCTGTCATTCATTTATTGTCGCAAGTTTAAAACATTAATTCAACCAAACAAACTGTATTCATTCATTCAATGAAACAAACGTTACACATTGATTCAATTTTAAAAAACGGCAAGTGCAGTAGAGCTTCTCTCATTCATTTCATGTCTCAAGCTGAATTCATTCATTCAAACAAACAAACTGTATACATTCATTCAGTGAAACAATTAAACAATCTGCACGAAATAATTCAATTAGAAGAGAGTTTCTCATTCATTCAATATCTCAAACTTTACTAATTCATTTCAAGAAAGGAAAGGTATTCATTCGTTCGTTTATTCTAAATTCAAACGTTCATCCAATGAAACGATCTGCTCGTGTTAATTCAATGAGTAAAGCTTCACTCTTTCATTCCATTCGTCTATTCTAGATTCAAAAGTTCACTCAATGAACCAAACGTCATTCATTAATCCAATGAAACAAGCTGCTTGTGTTAATTCAGTGAGCAGAGCTTCACTCTTTTATTCTTTGTCTCAAACTTAATACATTCATTCAACCAAACAAACTGTATTCATTCATTAAATGAAACAAACGTTACACATTGATTCAATTAAACAAACTGCACGTGCAGTCGAACTTCTGTCTATCATTTGATGTCTCAAAGTTTATACATTCACTCCACCAAACAAACTGCATTTATTCATTCAATGATCCAAACGGTACACATTGATTCAAATAAACAAGCTGCACGTGCAGAAGAGCATCTGTCATTCATTTAATGTTCCAAGCTTCATACAGTCATTCAACCAAACAAACAGTATTCATTCAAAGAAACAAACGTTATACATTGATTCAATTCAACAAACCGCACGCGCAGTAGAGCTTCTCTCATTCAGTCAATGTCTCAGGTTAAATACATACATTCAACCAAACAAACTGTATTCATTCAAAGAAACAAACGTTACACATTGATTCAATTCAACAAACTGCACAAATTAATTCAATTAGATAGAGTTTCTCATTCATTCAATATCTCAACCTTGACTAATTCATTGAAACAAAGGAAATGTATTCCTGCGTTCGTTTATTCTAAATTCAAACGTTCATCAAATGAAACAAGCTGCTTGTGTTAATTCAGTGAGCAGAGCTTCAATCTTTCATTCCATGTCTCAAGCTTAATCCATTTATTCAACCAAACAATCAGTATTCATTCATTCAATGAAACAAACGTTACACATTGATTCAATTTAACAAACTGCACGTGCAGTGGAGCTTCTCTCATTCAGTTAATTTCTCAAGTTTAATACATACATTCAACCAGCAAACTGTATTCATTCATTCAATGAAACAAATGTTATACATTGATTCAATTAAACAATCTGCACGAATTAATTCAATTAGAAGAGAGTTTCTCATTCATTCAATATCTCAACCTTTACTAATTCATTGAAAGAAAGGAAATGTATTCATTCATTCGTTTATTCTAAATTCAAACGTTCATCCAATGAAACAAGCTGCTTGTGTTAATTCAATGAGCAGAGCTTCACTCTTTCATTCCGTTCGTTTATTCCGAATTCAAACGTTTACTCAATCAACCAAACGTTCTTCATTGATTCAATGAAACAAACTGCACGCGATGATTTCATGATTAGAGCGTCTCTCATTCTTTCAATGTCTCAAGCTTAATTCATTCATTCAACCAAACAAACTGTATTCATTCATTCAATGAAACAAACGTTACACATTGATTCAATTAAACAAACTGCACGTGCAGTAGAGCACCTGTAATTCATTTAATATCTCAAGCTTAATACATACATTCAACCGAACAAACGGTATTCATTCATTCAATGAAACAAACGTTACACATTGATTCAATTAAACAAACTGCACGTTCAGAAGAGCATCTGTCATTCATTTAATGTCTCAAGTTTAATACATACATTCAACCAAACAAACAGTATTCATTCATTCAATGAAACAAACGTTACACATTGATTCAATATTACAAACTGCACGTGCACAAGAGCATCTGTCATTCATTTAATGTCTCAGGTTTAATGCATACATTCAACCAAACGATCTGTATTCATTCATTCAATGAAACAAACGTTACATATTGATTCAATTAAACAAACTGCACGTGCAGTAGAGCATCTATCATTCATTCATTCATTAAACAAACTGAACGAATTAATTCAACTAGAAGAGAGTTTCTCATTCATTCAAAATCTCAACCTTTACTAATGTATTGAAAGAAAGGAAACCTATTCGTTTCGTGTATTTTTTCGAAATTTAAACGTTCGTTCAATGAACCAAACGTTATTCATTGATCCAATGAAACAAGCTGCTAGTGTTAATTCAATGAGCAGAGCTTCACTCTTTCATTCCATGTCTCGAGCTTAATACACTCATTGAACCAAACAAACAGTATTCCTTCATTCAGTCAAACAAACGTTACACATTGATTCTATTTTTAAAAACTGCACGTGCAGTACAGCTTCTTTCTATCATTTCATTTCTCAAGTTTAATACATTCATTCAACCAAACAAACAGTATTCCTTCATTCAGTGAAACATACGTTATTCCTTGATTCAATGAGTTGAGCTTCCCTCATTCATTCAATGTCTCAAGCTTAACTGGTTCTTTGAAAGAAACAAACTGTGTTCGTCCAGTCGTTGAAAGAAACGTCAATCCTTCATTCAAACGTTCTTCCTTGATTCAATGAAACAATCTGCACGAGATGATTCCATGATTAGAGCTTCTCTCATTCTTTCAATGTCTCAAGCTTAATACATTCATTCAACCAAACAAACCGTAATCATTCATTCAATGAAACAAACGTTACACATTTATTCAATTAAAAAAAACTGCACGTGCAGTACAGCTTCTTTCTATCATTTCATTTCTCAAGTTTAATACATTCATTCAACCAAACAAACAGTATTCATTCATTCAATGGAACAAACGTTACGCATTGATTCAACTAAAAAAAACTGCACGTGAAGTCGAGCTTCTCTCATTTAGTTAATGTCTCAAGTTTAATACATAGATTCATGCAAACAAACTGTATTCATTCATTCAATGAAACAAATGTTATACATTGATTCAATTAAACAATCTGCACGAATTATTTCAATTAGAAGAGAGTTTCTCATTCATTCAATATCTCAACCTTTACTAATTCATTGAAAGAAAGGAAATGTATTTATTTCGTTCGTTTATTCTAAATTCAAACGTTCATTCAATGAACCAAACGTTATTCATTAATCCAATGAAACAAGCTGCATGTGTTAATTCAGTGGGAAGAGCTTCACTCTTACATTCCATGTCTCAAGCTTAATACATTCATTCAACCAAGCAAATAGTATTCATTCGTTCAAAGACACAAACGTTACACATTGAATCAATGAAACAAACTGCACGTGCAGTAGATCTCCTGTCATTCATTTATTGTCGCACGTTTAATACATTAATTCAACCAAACAAACTGTATTCATTCATTCAATGAAACAAACGTTACACATTGATTCAATTTTAAAAAACGGCACGTGCAGTAGAGCTTCTCTCATTCATTTCATGTCTCAAGCTGAATTCATTCATTCAAACAAACAAACTGTATTCATTCACTCAATGAAACAATTAAACAATCTGCACGAAATAATTCAATTAGAAGAGAGTTTCTCATTCATTCAATATTTCAAACTTTACTAATTCATTTAAAGAAAGGAAAGGTATTCATTCGTTCGTTTATTCTAAATTCAAACGTTCATCCAATGAAACGATCTGCTCGTGTTAATTCAATGAGTAAAGCTTCACTCTTTCATTCCATTCGTCTATTCTAGATTCAAAAGTTCACTCAATGAACCAAACGTCATTCATTAATCCAATGAAACAAGCTGCTTGTGTTAATTCAGTGAGCAGAGCTTCACTCTTTCATTCTTTGTCTCAAACTTAATACATTCATTCAACCAAACAAACTGTATTCATTCATTAAATGAAACAAACGTTACACATTGATTCAATTAAACAAACTGCACGTGCAGTCGAACTTCTGTCTATCATTTGATGTCTCAAAGTTTATACATTCACTCCACCAAACAAACTGCATTTAATCATTCAATGATCCAAACGGTACACATTGATTCAAATAAACAAGCTGCACGTGCAGAAGAGCATCTGTCATTCATTTAATGTTCCAAGCTTCATACAGTCATTCAACCAAACAAACAGTATTCATTCAAAGAAACAAACGTTATACATTGATTCAATTCAACAAACCGCACGCGCAGTAGAGCTTCTCTCATTCAGTCAATGTCTCAGGTTAAATACATACATTCAACCAAACAAACTGTATTCATTCAAAGAAACAAACGTTACACATTGATTCAATTCAACAAACTGCACAAATTAATTCAATTAGATAGAGTTTCTCATTCATTCAATATCTCAACCTTGACTAATTCATTGAAACAAAGGAAATGTATTCCTGCGTTCGTTTATTCTAAATTCAAACGTTCATCAAATGAAACAAGCTGCTTGTGTTAATTCAGTGAGCAGAGCTTCAATCTTTCATTCCATGTCTCAAGCTTAATCCATTTATTCAACCAAACAATCAGTATTCATTCATTCAATGAAACAAACGTTACACATTGATTCAATTAAACAAACTGCACGTGCAGTGGAGCTTCTCTCATTCAGTTAATTTCTCAAGTTTAATACATACATTCAACCAGCAAACTGTATTCATTCATTCAATGAAACAAATGTTATACATTGATTCAATTAAACAATCTGCACGAATTAATTCAATTAGAAGAGAGTTTCCCATTCATTCAATATCTCAACCTTTACTAATTCATTGAAAGAAAGGAAATGTATTCATTCATTCGTTTATTCTAAATTCAAACGTTCATCCAATGAAACAAGCTGCTTGTGTTAATTCAATGAGCAGAGCTTCACTCTTTCATTCCGTTCGTTTATTCCGAATTCAAACGTTTACTCAATCAACCAAACGTTCTTCATTGATTCAATGAAACAAACTGCACGCGATGATTTCATGATTAGAGCGTCTCTCATTCTTTCAATGTCTCAAGCTTAATTCATTCATTCAACCAAACAAACTGTATTCATTCATTCAATGAAACAAATGTTATACATTGATTCAATTAAACAAACTGCACGAATTAATTCAATGGGAAGAGAGTTTCTCATTGATTCAATATCTCCACCTTTACTAATTCATTGAAGGAAAGGAAATGTATTCATGTGTTCGTTTCTTCTAAATTCAAACATTCATTCAATGAACCAAACGTTACACATTGATTCAATTGAACAAACGGCACGTGCAGTAGAGCACCTGTAATTCATTTAATATCTCAAGCTTAATACATACATTCAACCGAACAAACGGTATTCATTCATTCAATGAAACAAACGTTACACATTGATTCAATTAAACAAACTGCACGTGCAGAAGAGCATCTGTCATTCAATTAATGTCTCAAGTTTAATACATACATTCAACCAAACAAACAGTATTCATTCATTCAATGAAACAAACGTTACACATTGATTCAATATTACAAACTGCACGTGCACAAGAGCATCTGTCATTCATTTAATGTCTCAGGTTTAATGCATACATTCAACCAAACGATCTGTATTCATTCATTCAATGAAACAAACGTTACACATTGATTCAATTAAACAATCTGCACGAATTAATTCAATTAGAAGAGAGTTTCTCATTCATTCAATATCTCAACCTTTACTAATGTATTGAAAGAAAGGAAGCAGTAGAGCATCTATCATTCATTCATTCATTAAACAAACTGAACGAATTAATTCAACTAGAAGAGAGTTTCTCATTCATTCAATATCTCAACCTTTACTAATGTATTGAAAGAAAGGAAACGTATTCGTTTCGTTTATTTTTTCTAAATTTAAACGTTCGTTCAATGAACCAAACGTTATTCATTGATCCAGTGAAACAAGCTGCTAGTGTTAATTCAATGAGCAGAGCTTCAATCTTTCATTCCATGTCTCGAGCTTAATACACTCATTCAACCAAACAAACAGTATTCCTTCATTCAGTCAAACAAACGTTACATATTGATTCGATTTTTAAAAACTGCACGTGCAGTACAGCTTCTTTCTATCATTTCATTTCTCAAGTTTAATACATACATTCAACCAAACAAACAGTATTCCTTCATTCAGTGAAACATACGTTATTCCTTGATTCAATGAGTTGAGCTTCCCTCATTCATTCAATGTCTCAAGCTTAACTGGTTCATTGTAAGAAACAAACTGTGTTCGTCCAGTCGTTGAAAGAAACGTCAATCCTTCATTCAAACGTTCTTCCTTGATTCAATGAAACAATCTGCACGAGATGATTCCATGATTAGAGCTTCTCTCATTCTTTCAATGTCTCAAGCTTAATACATTCATTCAACCAAACAAACCGTAATCATTCATTCAATGAAACAAACGTTACACATTTATTCAATTAAAAAAAACTGCACGTGCAGTACAGCTTCTTTCTATCATTTCATTTCTCAAGTTTAATACATTCATTCAACCAAACAAACAGTATTCATTCATTCAATGGAACAAACGCTACGCATTGATTCAACTACAAAAACTGCACGTGAAGTCGAGCTTCTCTCATTTAGTTAATGTCTCAAGTTTAATACATAGATTCATGCAAACAAACTGTATTCATTCATTCAATGAAACAAATGTTATACATTGATTCAATTAAACAATCTGCACGAATTATTTCAATTAGAAGAGAGTTTCTCATTCATTCAATATCTCAACCTTTACTAATTCATTGAAAGAAAGGAAATGTATTTATTTCGTTCGTTTATTCTAAATTCAAACGTTCATTCAATGAACCAAACGTTATTCATTAATCCAATGAAACAAGCTGCATGTGTTAATTCAGTGATAAGAGCTTCACTCTTACATTCCATGTCTCAAGCTTAATACATTCATTCAACCTAGCAAATAGTATTCATTCGTTCAAAGACACAAACGTTACACATTGAATCAATGAAACAAACTGCACGTGCAGTAGACCTCCTGTCATTCATTTATTGTCGCATGTTTAATACATTAATTCAACCAAACAAACTGTATTCATTCATTCAATGAAACAAACGTTACACATTGATTCAATTTTAAAAAACGGCAAGTGCAGTAGAGCTTCTCTCATTCATTTCATGTCTCAAGCTGAATTCATTCATTCAAACAAACAAACTGTATACATTCATTCAGTGAAACAATTAAACAATCTGCACGAAATAATTCAATTAGAAGAGAGTTTCTCATTCATTCAATATCTCAAACTTTACTAATTCATTTAAAGAAAGGAAAGGTATTCATTCGTTCGTTTATTCTAAATTCAAACGTTCATCCAATGAAACGATCTGCTCGTGTTAATTCAATGAGTAAAGCTTCACTCTTTCATTCCATTCGTCTATTCTAGATTCAAAAGTTCACTCAATGAACCAAACGTCATTCATTAATCCAATGAAACAAGCTGCTTGTGTTAATTCAGTGAGCAGAGCTTCACTCTTTCATTCTTTGTCTCAAACTTAATACATTCATTCAACCAAACAAACTGTATTCATTCATTAAATGAAACAAACGTTACACATTGATTCAATTAAACAAACTGCACGTGCAGTCGAACTTCTGTCTATCATTTGATGTCTCAAAGTTTATACATTCACTCCACCAAACAAACTGCATTTATTCATTCAATGATCCAAACGGTACACATTGATTCAAATAAACAAGCTGCACGTGCAGAAGAGCATCTGTCATTCATTTAATGTTCCAAGCTTCATACAGTCATTCAACCAAACAAACAGTATTCATTCAAAGAAACAAACGTTATACATTGATTCAATTCAACAAACCGCACGCGCAGTAGAGCTTCTCTCATTCAGTCAATGTCTCAGGTTAAATACATACATTCAACCAAACAAACTGTATTCATTCAAAGAAACAAACGTTACACATTGATTCAATTCAACAAACTGCACAAATTAATTCAATTAGATAGAGTTTCTCATTCATTCAATATCTCAACCTTGACTAATTCATTGAAACAAAGGAAATGTATTCCTGCGTTCGTTTATTCTAAATTCAAACGTTCATCAAATGAAACAAGCTGCTTGTGTTAATTCAGTGAGCAGAGCTTCAATCTTTCATTCCATGTCTCAAGCTTAATCCATTTATTCAACCAAACAATCAGTATTCATTCATTCAATGAAACAAACGTTACACATTGATTCAATTAAACAAACTGCACGTGCAGTGGAGCTTCTCTCATTCAGTTAATTTCTCAAGTTTAATACATACATTCAACCAGCAAACTGTATTCATTCATTCAATGAAACAAATGTTATACATTGATTCAATTAAACAATCTGCACGAATTAATTCAATTAGAAGAGAGTTTCTCATTCATTCAATATCTCAACCTTTACTAATTCATTGAAAGAAAGGAAATGTATTCATTCATTCGTTTATTCTAAATTCAAACGTTCATCCAATGAAACAAGCTGCTTGTGTTAATTCAATGAGCAGAGCTTCACTCTTTCATTCCGTTCGTTTATTCCGAATTCAAACGTTTACTCAATCAACCAAACGTTCTTCATTGATTCAATGAAACAAACTGCACGCGATGATTTCATGATTAGAGCGTCTCTCATTCTTTCAATGTCTCAAGCTTAATTCATTCATTCAACCAAACAAACTGTATTCATTCATTCAATGAAACAAATGTTATACATTGATTCAATTAAACAAACTGCACGAATTATTTCAATGGGAAGAGAGTTTCTCATTGATTCAATATCTCCACCTTTACTAATTCATTGAAGGAAAGGAAATGTATTCATGTGTTCGTTTCTTCTAAATTCTAACATTCATTCAATGAACCAAACGTTACACATTGATTCAATTGAACAAACGGCACGTGCAGTAGAGCACCTGTAATTCATTTAATATCTCAAGGTTAATACATACATTCAACCAAACAAACAGTATTCATTCATTCAATGAAACAAACGTTACACATTGATTCAATATTACAAACTGCACGTGCACAAGAGCATCTGTCATTCATTTAATGTCTCAGGTTTAATGCATACATTCAACCAAACGATCTGTATTCATTCATTCAATGAAACAAACGTTACACATTGATTCAATTAAACAATCTGCACGAATTAATTCAATTAGAAGAGAGTTTCTCATTCATTCAATATCTCAACCTTTACTAATGTATTGAAAGAAAGGAAGCAGTAGAGCATCTATCATTCATTCATTCATTAAACAAACTGAACGAATTAATTCAACTAGAAGAGAGTTTCTCATTCATTCAATATCTCAACCTTTACTAATGTATTGAAAGAAAGGAAACGTATTCGTTTCGTTTATTTTTTCTAAATTTAAACGTTCGTTCAATGAACCAAACGTTATTCATTGATCCAGTGAAACAAGCTGCTAGTGTTAATTCAATGAGCAGAGCTTCAATCTTTCATTCCATGTCTCGAGCTTAATACACTCATTCAACCAAACAAACAGTATTCCTTCATTCAGTCAAACAAACGTTACATATTGATTCGATTTTTAAAAACTGCACGTGCAGTACAGCTTCTTTCTATCATTTCATTTCTCAAGTTTAATACATACATTCAACCAAACAAACAGTATTCCTTCATTCAGTGAAACATACGTTATTCCTTGATTCAATGAGTTGAGCTTCCCTCATTCATTCAATGTCTCAAGCTTAACTGGTTCATTGTAAGAAACAAACTGTGTTCGTCCAGTCGTTGAAAGAAACGTCAATCCTTCATTCAAACGTTCTTCCTTGATTCAATGAAACAATCTGCACGAGATGATTCCATGATTAGAGCTTCTCTCATTCTTTCAATGTCTCAAGCTTAATACATTCATTCAACCAAACAAACCGTAATCATTCATTCAATGAAACAAACGTTACACATTTATTCAATTAATAAAAACTGCACGTGCAGTACAGCTTCTTTCTATCATTTCATTTCTCAAGTTTAATACATTCATTCAACCAAACAAACAGTATTCATTCATTCAATGGAACAAACGCTACGCATTGATTCAACTACAAAAACTGCACGTGAAGTCGAGCTTCTCTCATTTAGTTAATGTCTCAAGTTTAATACATAGATTCATGCAAACAAACTGTATTCATTCATTCAATGAAACAAATGTTATACATTGATTCAATTAAACAATCTGCACGAATTATTTCAATTAGAAGAGAGTTTCTCATTCATTCAATATCTCAACCTTTACTAATTCATTGAAAGAAAGGAAATGTATTTATTTCGTTCGTTTATTCTAAATTCAAACGTTCATTCAATGAACCAAACGTTATTCATTAATCCAATGAAACAAGCTGCATGTGTTAATTCAGTGATAAGAGCTTCACTCTTACATTCCATGTCTCAAGCTTAATACATTCATTCAACCTAGCAAATAGTATTCATTCGTTCAAAGACACAAACGTTACACATTGAATCAATGAAACAAACTGCACGTGCAGTAGACCTCCTGTCATTCATTTATTGTCGCAAGTTTAAAACATTAATTCAACCAAACAAACTGTATTCATTCATTCAATGAAACAAACGTTACACATTGATTCAATTTTAAAAAACGGCAAGTGCAGTAGAGCTTCTCTCATTCATTTCATGTCTCAAGCTGAATTCATTCATTCAAACAAACAAACTGTATACATTCATTCAGTGAAACAATTAAACAATCTGCACGAAATAATTCAATTAGAAGAGAGTTTCTCATTCATTCAATATCTCAAACTTTACTAATTCATTTCAAGAAAGGAAAGGTATTCATTCGTTCGTTTATTCTAAATTCAAACGTTCATCCAATGAAACGATCTGCTCGTGTTAATTCAATGAGTAAAGCTTCACTCTTTCATTCCATTCGTCTATTCTAGATTCAAAAGTTCACTCAATGAACCAAACGTCATTCATTAATCCAATGAAACAAGCTGCTTGTGTTAATTCAGTGAGCAGAGCTTCACTCTTTTATTCTTTGTCTCAAACTTAATACATTCATTCAACCAAACAAACTGTATTCATTCATTAAATGAAACAAACGTTACACATTGATTCAATTAAACAAACTGCACGTGCAGTCGAACTTCTGTCTATCATTTGATGTCTCAAAGTTTATACATTCACTCCACCAAACAAACTGCATTTATTCATTCAATGATCCAAACGGTACACATTGATTCAAATAAACAAGCTGCACGTGCAGAAGAGCATCTGTCATTCATTTAATGTTCCAAGCTTCATACAGTCATTCAACCAAACAAACAGTATTCATTCAAAGAAACAAACGTTATACATTGATTCAATTCAACAAACCGCACGCGCAGTAGAGCTTCTCTCATTCAGTCAATGTCTCAGGTTAAATACATACATTCAACCAAACAAACTGTATTCATTCAAAGAAACAAACGTTACACATTGATTCAATTCAACAAACTGCACAAATTAATTCAATTAGATAGAGTTTCTCATTCATTCAATATCTCAACCTTGACTAATTCATTGAAACAAAGGAAATGTATTCCTGCGTTCGTTTATTCTAAATTCAAACGTTCATCAAATGAAACAAGCTGCTTGTGTTAATTCAGTGAGCAGAGCTTCAATCTTTCATTCCATGTCTCAAGCTTAATCCATTTATTCAACCAAACAATCAGTATTCATTCATTCAATGAAACAAACGTTACACATTGATTCAATTTAACAAACTGCACGTGCAGTGGAGCTTCTCTCATTCAGTTAATTTCTCAAGTTTAATACATACATTCAACCAGCAAACTGTATTCATTCATTCAATGAAACAAATGTTATACATTGATTCAATTAAACAATCTGCACGAATTAATTCAATTAGAAGAGAGTTTCTCATTCATTCAATATCTCAACCTTTACTAATTCATTGAAAGAAAGGAAATGTATTCATTCATTCGTTTATTCTAAATTCAAACGTTCATCCAATGAAACAAGCTGCTTGTGTTAATTCAATGAGCAGAGCTTCACTCTTTCATTCCGTTCGTTTATTCCGAATTCAAACGTTTACTCAATCAACCAAACGTTCTTCATTGATTCAATGAAACAAACTGCACGCGATGATTTCATGATTAGAGCGTCTCTCATTCTTTCAATGTCTCAAGCTTAATTCATTCATTCAACCAAACAAACTGTATTCATTCATTCAATGAAACAAACGTTACACATTGATTCAATTAAACAAACTGCACGTGCAGTAGAGCACCTGTAATTCATTTAATATCTCAAGCTTAATACATACATTCAACCGAACAAACGGTATTCATTCATTCAATGAAACAAACGTTACACATTGATTCAATTAAACAAACTGCACGTTCAGAAGAGCATCTGTCATTCATTTAATGTCTCAAGTTTAATACATACATTCAACCAAACAAACAGTATTCATTCATTCAATGAAACAAACGTTACACATTGATTCAATATTACAAACTGCACGTGCACAAGAGCATCTGTCATTCATTTAATGTCTCAGGTTTAATGCATACATTCAACCAAACGATCTGTATTCATTCATTCAATGAAACAAACGTTACATATTGATTCAATTAAACAAACTGCACGTGCAGTAGAGCATCTATCATTCATTCATTCATTAAACAAACTGAACGAATTAATTCAACTAGAAGAGAGTTTCTCATTCATTCAAAATCTCAACCTTTACTAATGTATTGAAAGAAAGGAAACCTATTCGTTTCGTGTATTTTTTCGAAATTTAAACGTTCGTTCAATGAACCAAACGTTATTCATTGATCCAATGAAACAAGCTGCTAGTGTTAATTCAATGAGCAGAGCTTCACTCTTTCATTCCATGTCTCGAGCTTAATACACTCATTGAACCAAACAAACAGTATTCCTTCATTCAATCATACAAACGTTACACATTGATTCTATTTTTAAAAACTGCACGTGCAGTACAGCTTCTTTCTATCATTTCATTTCTCAAGTTTAATACATTCATTCAACCAAACAAACAGTATTCCTTCATTCAGTGAAACATACGTTATTCCTTGATTCAATGAGTTGAGCTTCCCTCATTCATTCAATGTCTCAAGCTTAACTGGTTCATTGAAAGAAACAAACTGTGTTCGTCCAGTCGTTGAAAGAAACGTCAATCCTTCATTCAAACGTTCTTCCTTGATTCAATGAAACAATCTGCACGAGATGATTCCATGATTAGAGCTTCTCTCATTCTTTCAATGTCTCAAGCTTAATACATTCATTCAACCAAACAAACCGTAATCATTCATTCAATGAAACAAACGTTACACATTTATTCAATTAAAAAAAACTGCACGTGCAGTACAGCTTCTTTCTATCATTTCATTTCTCAAGTTTAATACATTCATTCAACCAAACAAACAGTATTCATTCATTCAATGGAACAAACGATACGCATTGATTCAACTAAAAAAACTGCACGTGAAGTCGAGCTTCTCTCATTTAGTTAATGTCTCAAGTTTAATACATAGATTCATGCAAACAAACTGTATTCATTCATTCAATGAAACAAATGTTATACATTGATTCAATTAAACAATCTGCACGAATTATTTCAATTAGAAGAGAGTTTCTCATTCATTCAATATCTCAACCTTTACTAATTCATTGAAAGAAAGGAAATGTATTTATTTCGTTCGTTTATTCTAAATTCAAACGTTCATTCAATGAACCAAACGTTATTCATTAATCCAATGAAACAAGCTGCATGTGTTAATTCAGTGAGAAGAGCTTCACTCTTACATTCCATGTCTCAAGCTTAATACATTCATTCAACCAAGCAAATAGTATTCATTCGTTCAAAGACACAAACGTTACACATTGAATCAATGAAACAAACTGCACGTGCAGTAGATCTCCTGTCATTCATTTATTGTCGCACGTTTAATACATTAATTCAACCAAACAAACTGTATTCATTCATTCAATGAAACAAACGTTACACATTGATTCAATTTAAAAAAACGGCACGTGCAGTAGAGCTTCTCTCATTCATTTCATGTCTCAAGCTGAATTCATTCATTCAAACAAACAAACTGTATACATTCATTCAGTGAAACAATTAAACAATCTGCACGAAATAATTCAATTAGAAGAGAGTTTCTCATTCATTCAATATCTCAAACTTTACTAATTCATTTCAAGAAAGGAAAGGTATTCATTCGTTCGTTTATTCTAAATTCAAACGTTCATCCAATGAAACGATCTGCTCGTGTTAATTCAATGAGTAAAGCTTCACTCTTTCATTCCATTCGTCTATTCTAGATTCAAAAGTTCACTCAATGAACCAAACGTCATTCATTAATCCAATGAAACAAGCTGCTTGTGTTAATTCAGTGAGCAGAGCTTCACTCTTTTATTCTTTGTCTCAAACTTAATACATTCATTCAACCAAACAAACTGTATTCATTCATTAAATGAAACAAACGTTACACATTGATTCAATTAAACAAACTGCACGTGCAGTCGAACTTCTGTCTATCATTTGATGTCTCAAAGTTTATACATTCACTCCACCAAACAAACTGCATTTATTCATTCAATGATCCAAACGGTACACATTGATTCAAATAAACAAGCTGCACGTGCAGAAGAGCATCTGTCATTCATTTAATGTTCCAAGCTTCATACAGTCATTCAACCAAACAAACAGTATTCATTCAAAGAAACAAACGTTATACATTGATTCAATTCAACAAACCGCACGCGCAGTAGAGCTTCTCTCATTCAGTCAATGTCTCAGGTTAAATACATACATTCAACCAAACAAACTGTATTCATTCAAAGAAACAAACGTTACACATTGATTCAATTCAACAAACTGCACAAATTAATTCAATTAGATAGAGTTTCTCATTCATTCAATATCTCAACCTTGACTAATTCATTGAAACAAAGGAAATGTATTCCTGCGTTCGTTTATTCTAAATTCAAACGTTCATCAAATGAAACAAGCTGCTTGTGTTAATTCAGTGAGCAGAGCTTCAATCTTTCATTCCATGTCTCAAGCTTAATCCATTTATTCAACCAAACAATCAGTATTCATTCATTCAATGAAACAAACGTTACACATTGATTCAATTAAACAAACTGCACGTGCAGTGGAGCTTCTCTCATTCAGTTAATTTCTCAAGTTTAATACATACATTCAACCAGCAAACTGTATTCATTCATTCAATGAAACAAATGTTATACATTGATTCAATTAAACAATCTGCACGAATTAATTCAATTAGAAGAGAGTTTCTCATTCATTCAATATCTCAACCTTTACTAATTCATTGAAAGAAAGGAAATGTATTCATTCATTCGTTTATTCTAAATTCAAACGTTCATCCAATGAAACAAGCTGCTTGTGTTAATTCAATGAGCAGAGCTTCACTCTTTCCTTCCGTTCGTTTATTCCGAATTCAAACGTTCACTCAATCAACCAAACGTTCTTCATTGATTCAATGAAACAAACTGCACGAGATGATTTCATGATTAGAGCGTCTCTCATTCTTTCAATGTCTCAAGCTTAATTCATTCATTCAACCAAACAAACTGTATTCATTCATTCAATGAAACAAACGTTACACATTGATTCAATTAAACAAACTGCACGTGCAGTAGAGCACCTGTAATTCATTTAATATCTCAAGCTTAATACATACATTCAACCGAACAAACGGTATTCATTCATTCAATGAAACAAACGTTACACATTGATTCAATTAAACAAACTGCACGTTCAGAAGAGCATCTGTCATTCATTTAATGTCTCAAGTTTAATACATACATTCAACCAAACAAACAGTATTCATTCATTCAATGAAACAAACGTTACACATTGATTCAATATTACAAACTGCACGTGCACAAGAGCATCTGTCATTCATTTAATGTCTCAGGTTTAATGCATACATTCAACCAAACGATCTGTATTCATTCATTCAATGAAACAAACGTTACATATTGATTCAATTAAACAAACTGCACGTGCAGTAGAGCATCTATCATTCATTCATTCATTAAACAAACTGAACGAATTAATTCAACTAGAAGAGAGTTTCTCATTCATTCAAAATCTCAACCTTTACTAATGTATTGAAAGAAAGGAAACCTATTCGTTTCGTGTATTTTTTCGAAATTTAAACGTTCGTTCAATGAACCAAACGTTATTCATTGATCCAATGAAACAAGCTGCTAGTGTTAATTCAATGAGCAGAGCTTCACTCTTTCATTCCATGTCTCGAGCTTAATACACTCATTCAACCAAACAAACAGTATTCCTTCATTCAATCATACAAACGTTACACATTGATTCTATTTTTAAAAACTGCACGTGCAGTACAGCTTCTTTCTATCATTTCATTTCTCAAGTTTAATACATTCATTCAACCAAACAAACAGTATTCCTTCATTCAGTGAAACATACGTTATTCCTTGATTCAATGAGTTGAGCTTCCCTCATTCATTCAATGTCTCAAGCTTAACTGGTTCATTGAAAGAAACAAACTGTGTTCGTCCAGTCGTTGAAAGAAACGTCAATCCTTCATTCAAACGTTCTTCCTTGATTCAATGAAACAATCTGCACGAGATGATTCCATGATTAGAGCTTCTCTCATTCTTTCAATGTCTCAAGCTTAATACATTCATTCAACCAAACAAACCGTAATCATTCATTCAATGAAACAAACGTTACACATTTATTCAATTAAAAAAAACTGCACGTGCAGTACAGCTTCTTTCTATCATTTCATTTCTCAAGTTTAATACATTCATTCAACCAAACAAACAGTATTCATTCATTCAATGGAACAAACGATACGCATTGATTCAACTAAAAAAACTGCACGTGAAGTCGAGCTTCTCTCATTTAGTTAATGTCTCAAGTTTAATACATAGATTCATGCAAACAAACTGTATTCATTCATTCAATGAAACAAATGTTATACATTGATTCAATTAAACAATCTGCACGAATTATTTCAATTAGAAGAGAGTTTCTCATTCATTCAATATCTCAACCTTTACTAATTCATTGAAAGAAAGGAAATGTATTTATTTCGTTCGTTTATTCTAAATTCAAACGTTCATTCAATGAACCAAACGTTATTCATTAATCCAATGAAACAAGCTGCATGTGTTAATTCAGTGAGAAGAGCTTCACTCTTACATTCCATGTCTCAAGCTTAATACATTCATTCAACCAAGCAAATAGTATTCATTCGTTCAAAGACACAAACGTTACACATTGAATCAATGAAACAAACTGCACGTGCAGTAGATCTCCTGTCATTCATTTATTGTCGCACGTTTAATACATTAATTCAACCAAACAAACTGTATTCATTCATTCAATGAAACAAACGTTACACATTGATTCAATTTAAAAAAACGGCACGTGCAGTAGAGCTTCTCTCATTCATTTCATGTCTCAAGCTGAATTCATTCATTCAAACAAACAAACTGTATTCATTCATTCAATGAAACAAACGTTACACATTGATTCAATTTAAAAAAACGGCACGTGCAGTAGAGCTTCTCTCATTCATTTCATGTCTCAAGCTGAATTCATTCATTCAAACAAACAAACTGTATTCATTCATTCAATGAAACAATTAAACAACCTGCACGAAATAATTCAATTAGAAGAGAGTTTCTCATTCATTCAATATCTCAAACTTTACTAATTCATTTAAAGAAAGGAAAGGTATTCATTCGTTCGTTTATTCTAAATTCAAACGTTCATCCAATGAAACGATCTGCTCGTGTTAATTCAATGAGTAAAGCTTCACTCTTTCATTCCATTCGTCTATTCTAGATTCAAAAGTTCACTCAATGAACCAAACGTCAATCATTAATCCAATGAAACAAGCTGCTTGTGTTAATTCAGTGAGCAGAGCTTCACTCTTTCATTCTTTGTCTCAAACTTAATACATTCATTCAACCAAACAAACTGTATTCATTCATTAAATGAAACAAACGTTACACATTGATTCAATTAAACAAACTGCACGTGCAGTCGAACTTCTGTCTATCACTTGATGTCTCAAAGTTTATACATTCACTCCACCAAACAAACTGCATTTATTCATTCAATGATCCAAACGGTACACATTGATTCAAATAAACAAGCTGCACGTGCAGAAGAGCATCTGTCATTCATTTAATGTTCCAAGCTTCATACAGTCATTCAACCAAACAAACAGTATTCATTCAAAGAAACAAACGTTATACATTGATTCAATTCAACAAACCGCAAGCGCGCAGTAGAGCTTCTCTCATTCAGTCAATGTCTCAGGTTAAATACATACATTCAACCAAACAAACTGTATTCATTCAAAGAAACAAACGTTACACATTGATTCAATTCAACAAACTGCACAAATTAATTCAATTAGATAGAGTTTCTCATTCATTCAATATCTCAACCTTGACTAATTCATTGAAACAAAGGAAATGTATTCCTGCGTTCGTTTATTCTAAATTCAAACGTTCATCAAATGAAACAAGCTGCTTGTGTTAATTCAGTGAGCAGAGCTTCAATCTTTCATTCCATGTCTCAAGCTTAATCCATTTATTCAACCAAACAATCAGTATTCATTCATTCAATGAAACAAACGTTACACATTGATTCAATTAAACAAACTGCACGTGCAGTGGAGCTTCTCTCATTCAGTTAATTTCTCAAGTTTAATACATACATTCAACCAGCAAACTGTATTCATTCATTCAATGAAACAAATGTTATACATTGATTCAATTAAACAATCTGCACGAATTAATTCAATTAGAAGAGAGTTTCTCATTCATTCAATATCTCAACCTTTACTAATTCATTGAAAGAAAGGAAATGTATTCATTCATTCGTTTATTCTAAATTCAAACGTTCATCCAATGAAACAAGCTGCTTGTGTTAATTCAATGAGCAGAGCTTCACTCTTTCATTCCGTTCGTTTATTCCGAATTCAAACGTTCACTCAATCAACCAAACGTTCTTCATTGATTCAATGAAACAAACGTTACACATTGATTCAATTAAACAAACTGCACGTGCAGTAGAGCACCTGTAATTCATTTAATGTCTCGAGCTTAATACATACATTCAACCAAACAAACGGTATTCATTCATTCAATGAAACAAACGTTACACATTGATTCAATTAAACAAACTGCACGTGCACAAGAGCATCTGTCATTCATTTAATGTCTCAGGTTTAATGCATACATTCAACCAAACGATCTGTATTCATTCATTCAATGAAACAAACGTTACACATTGATTCAATTAAACAAACTGCACGTGCGGTAGAACATCTATCATTCATTCATTCATTAAACAAACTGAACGAATTAATTCAACTCGAAGAGAGTTTCTCATTCATTCAATATCTCAACCTTTACTAATGTATTGAAAGAAAGGAAACCTATTCGTTTCGTTTATTTTTTCTAAATTCAAACGTTCGTTCAATGAACCAAACGTTATTCATTGATCCAATGAAACAAGCTGCTAGTGTTAATTCAATGAGCAGAGCTTCACTCTTTCATTCCATGTCTCGAGCTTAATACACTCATTCAACCAAACAAACAGTATTCCTTCATTCAGTGAAACATACGTTATTCCTTGATTCAATGAGTTGAGCTTCTCTCATTCATTCAATGTCTCAAGCTTAACTGGTAAATTGAAAGAAACAAACTGTGTTCCTCCAGTCGTTGAAAGAAACGTCAATCCTTCATTCAAACGTTCTTCCTTGATTCAATGAAACAATCTGCAAGAGATGATTCCATGATTAGAGCTTCTCTCATTCTTTCAATGTCTCAAGCTTAATACATTCATTCAACCAAACAAACAGTATTCATTCATTCATTCAATGAAAAAACGTTACACATTGATTCAATTCAACAAACTGCACGTGGAGTAGAGATTCTTTCAATCATTTCATGTCTCAAGTTTTACACATTCATTCAACCAAACAAACTGTCTTCATTCATTCAAAGAAACAAATGTTATACACTGATTCAATTAAACAAACTGCACGAATTAATTCAATTAGAAGAGAGGTTCTCATTCATTCAAAAGGAAAGGAAATGTATTCGTGTGGTCGTTCATTTTAAATTCCAACATTCATTCAATGAACCAAACGTTATTCATTGATCCAATGAAACAAACTGCTTGTGTTAATTCAATGAGCAGAGCTTCACTCTTTCATTCCATCTCTCGAGCTTAATACAATCATTGAAAAAGAAAACTGTATTCATTCATTCAATGAAACAAACGTTACACATTGATTCAATTAAACCAACTGCACGTACAGTAGAGCTTCTATCATTCATTTAATGTCTCAAGCTTAGTACATTCATTCAACCAAACAAACTGTATTCAAGCTGCTTGTGTTAATTCAATGAGCAGAGCTTCACTCTTTCATTCCGTTCCTTTATTCCAAATTCAAACGTTCACTCAATGAACCAAACGTTCTTCCTTGATTCAATGAAACAATCTGCACGAGATGATTCCATGATTAGAGCTTCTCTCATTCTTTCAATGTCTCAAGCTTCATACATTCATTCAACCAAACAAACCGTAATCATTCAATCAATGAAACAAACGTTACACATTGATTCAATTAAAAACAACTGCACGTGCAGGACAGCTTCTTTCTATCATTTCATTTCTCAAGTTTAATACATTCATTCAACCAAACAAACTGTATTCATTCATTCATTCAAAGAAATAAACGTTACACATTGATTCAATTAAACAAACTGCATGTGCAGTAGACCTCCTGTCATTCATTCCATGTCTCAAGCTTAAGACTTTTATTGAACCAAACAAACAGTATTCATTCATTCAATGGAACAAACGTTACTCATTGATTCAACTAAAAAAACTGCACGTGCAATCGAGCTTCTCTCATTTAGTTAATGTTTCAAGGTTAATACATACATTCATGCAAACAAACTGTATTCATTCATTCAATGAAACAAATGTTAGACATTGATTCAATTAAACAATCTGCACGAATTAATTCAATTAGAAGGGAGTTTCTCATTCATTCAATATCTCAACCTTTACTAATTCATTGAAAGAAAGGAAATGTATTTATTTCGTTCGTTTATTCTAAATTCAAACGTTCATTCAATGAACCAAACGTTATTCATTAATCCAATGAAACAAGCTGCATGTGTTAATTCAGTGAGAAGAGCCTCACTCTTACATTCCATGTCTCAAGCTTAATACATTCATTCAACCAAACAAACCGTAATCATTCAATCAATGAAACAAACGTTACACATTGATTCAATTAAAAACAACTGCACGTGCAGGACAGCTTCTTTCTATCATTTCATTTCTCAAGTTTAATACATTCATTCAACCAAACAAACTGTATTCATTCATTCATTCAAAGAAATAAACGTTACACATTGATTCAATTAAACAAACTGCATGTGCAGTAGACCTCCTGTCATTCATTCCATGTCTCAAGCTTAAGACTTTTATTGAACCAAACAAACAGTATTCATTCATTCAATGGAACAAACGTTACGCATTGATTGAACTAAAAAAACTGCACGTAAAGTCGAGCTTCTCTCATTTAGTTAATGTCTCAAGTTTAATACATAGATTCATGCAAACAAACTGTATTCATTCATTCAATGAAACAAATGTTATACATTGATTCAATTAAACAATCTGCACGAATTATTTCAATTAGAAGAGAGTTTCTCATTCATTCAATATCTCAACCTTTACTAATTCATTGAAAGAAAGGAAATGTATTTATTTCGTTCGTTTATTCTAAATTCAAACGTTCATTCAATGAACCAAACGTTATTCATTAATCCAATGAAACAAGCTGCATGTGTTAATTCAGTGAGAAGAGCTTCACTCTTACATTCCATGTCTCAAGCTTAATACATTCATTCAACCAAGCAAATAGTATTCATTCATTCAAAGACACAAACGTTACACATTGAATCAATGAAACAAACTGCACGTGCAGTAGACCTCCTGTCATTCATTTATTGTCGCATGTTTAATACATTAATTCAACCAAACAAACTGTATTCATTCATTCAATGAAACAAACGTTACACATTGATTCAATTTAAAAAAACGGCACGTGCAGTAGAGCTTCTCTCATTCATTTCATGTCTCAAGCTGAATTCATTCATTCAAACAAACAAACTGTATTCATTCATTCAATGAAACAATTAAACAACCTGCACGAAATAATTCAATTAGAAGAGAGTTTCTCATTCATTCAATATCTCAAACTTTACTAATTCATTTAAAGAAAGGAAAGGTATTCATTCGTTCGTTTATTCTAAATTCAAACGTTCATCCAATGAAACGATCTGCTCGTGTTAATTCAATGAGTAAAGCTTCACTCTTTCATTCTTTGTCTCAAACTTAATACATTCATTCAACCAAACAAACTGTATTCATTCATTAAATGAAACAAACGTTACACATTGATTCAATTAAACAAACTGCACGTGCAGTCGAACTTCTGTCTATCATTTGATGTCTCAAAGTTTATACATTCACTCCACCAAACAAACTGCATTTATTCATTCAATGATCCAAACGGTACACATTGATTCAAATAAACAAGCTGCACGTGCAGAAGAGCATCTGTCATTCATTTAATGTTCCAAGCTTCATACAGTCATTCAACCAAACAAACAGTATTCATTCAAAGAAACAAACGTTATACATTGATTCAATTCAACAAACCGCACGCGCAGTAGAGCTTCTCTCATTCAGTCAATGTCTCAGGTTAAATACATACATTCAACCAAACAAACTGTATTCATTCAAAGAAACAAACGTTACACATTGATTCAATTCAACAAACTGCACAAATTAATTCAATTAGATAGAGTTTCTCATTCATTCAATATCTCAACCTTGACTAATTCATTGAAACAAAGGAAATGTATTCCTGCGTTCGTTTATTCTAAATTCAAACGTTCACTCAATGAACCAAACGTTATTCATTAATCCAATGAAACAAGCTGCATGTGTTAATTCAGTGAGAAGAGCTTCACTCTTACATTCCATGTCTCAAGCTTAATACATTCATTCAACCAAGCAAATAGTATTCATTCATTCAAAGACACAAACGTTACACATTGAATCAATGAAACAAACTGCACGTGCAGTAGACCTCCTGTCATTCATTTATTGTCGCATGTTTAATACATTAATTCAACCAAACAAACTGTATTCATTCATTCAATGAAACAAACGTTACACATTGTTTCAATTTAAAAAAACGGCACGTGCAGTAGAGCTTCTCTCATTCATTTCATGTCTCAAGCTGAATTCATTCATTCAAACAAACAAACTGTATTCATTCATTCAATGAAACAATTAAACAACCTGCACGAAATAATTCAATTAGAAGAGAGTTTCTCATTCATTCAATATCTCAAACTTTACTAATTCATTTAAAGAAAGGAAAGGTATTCATTCGTTCGTTTATTCTAAATTCAAACGTTCATCCAATGAAACGATCTGCTCGTGTTAATTCAATGAGTAAAGCTTCACTCTTTCATTCCATTCGTCTATTCTAGATTCAAAAGTTCACTCAATGAACCAAACGTCATTCATTAATCCAATGAAACAAGCTGCTTGTGTTAATTCAGTGAGCAGAGCTTCACTCTTTCATTCTTTGTCTCAAACTTAATACATTCATTCAACCAAACAAACTGTATTCATTCATTAAATGAAACAAACGTTACACATTGATTCAATTAAACAAACTGCACGTGCAGTCGAACTTCTGTCTATCATTTGATGTCTCAAAGTTTATACATTCACTCCACCAAACAAACTGCATTTATTCATTCAATGATCCAAACGGTACACATTGATTCAAATAAACAAGCTGCACGTGCAGAAGAGCATCTGTCATTCATTTAATGTTCCAAGCTTCATACAGTCATTCAACCAAACAAACAGTATTCATTCAAAGAAACAAACGTTCCACATTGATTCAATTCAACAAACCGCAAACGCGCAGTAGAGCTTCTCTCATTCAGTCAATGTCTCAGGTTAAATACATACATTCAACCAAACAAACTGTATTCATTCAAAGAAACAAACGTTACACATTGATTCAATTCAACAAACTGCACAAATTAATTCAATTAGATAGAGTTTCTCATTCATTCAATATCTCAACCTTGACTAATTCATTGAAACAAAGGAAATGTATTCCTGCGTTCGTTTATTCTAAATTCAAACGTTCATCAAATGAAACAAGCTGCTTGTGTTAATTCAGTGAGCAGAGCTTCAATCTTTCATTCCATGTCTCAAGCTTAATCCATTTATTCAACCAAACAATCAGTATTCATTCATTCAATGAAACAAACGTTCCACATTGATTCAATTAAACAAACTGCACGTGCAGTGGAGCTTCTCTCATTCAGTTAATTTCTCAAGTTTAATACATACATTCAACCAGCAAACTGTATTCATTCATTCAATGAAACAAATGTTATACATTGATTCAATTAAACAATCTGCACGAATTAATTCAATTAGAAGAGAGTTTCTCATTCATTCAATATCTCAACCTTTACTAATTCATTGAAAGAAAGGAAATGTATTCATTCATTCGTTTATTCTAAATTCAAACGTTCATCCAATGAAACAAGCTGCTTGTGCTAATTCAATGAGCAGAGCTTCACTCTTTCATTCCGTTCGTTTATTCCAAATTCAAACGTTCACTCAATCAACCAAACGTTCTTCATTGATTCAATGAAACAAACGTTACACATTGATTCAATTAAACAAACTGCACGTGCAGTAGAGCACCTGTAATTCATTTAATGTCTCGTGCTTAATACATACATTCAACCAAACAAACGGTATTCATTCATTCAATGAAACAAACGTTACACATTGATTCAATTAAACAAACTGCACGTGCACAAGAGCATCTGTCATTCATTTAATGTCTCAGGTTTAATGCATACATTCAACCAAACGATCTGTATTCATTCATTCAATGAAACAAACGTTACACATTGATTCAATTAAACAAACTGCACGTGCGGTAGAGCATCTATCATTCATTCATTCATTAAACAAACTGAACGAATTAATTCAACTAGAAGAGAGTTTCTCATTCATTCAATATCTCAACCTTTACTAATGTATTGAAAGAAAGGAAACCTATTCGTTTCGTTTATTTTTTCTAAATTCAAACGTTCGTTCAATGAACCAAACGTTATTCATTGATCCAATGAAACAAGCTGCTAGTGTTAATTCAATGAGCAGAGCTTCACTCTTTCATTCCATGTCTCGAGCTTAATACACTCATTCAACCAAACAAACAGTATTCCTTCATTCAGTGAAACATACGTTATTCCTTGATTCAATGAGTTGAGCTTCTCTCATTCATTCAATGTCTCAAGCTTAACTGGTAAATTGAAAGAAACAAACTGTGTTCCTCCAGTCGTTGAAAGAAACGTCAATCCTTCATTCAAACGTTCTTCCTTGATTCAATGAAACAATCTGCAAGAGATGATTCCATGATTAGAGCTTCTCTCATTCTTTCAATGTCTCAAGCTTAATACATTCATTCAACCAAACAAACAGTATTCATTCATTCATTCAATGAAAAAACGTTACACATTGATTCAATTCAACAAACTGCACGTGGAGTAGAGATTCTTTCAATCATTTCATGTCTCAAGTTTTACACATTCATTGAACCAAACAAACTGTCTTCATTCATTCAAAGAAACAAATGTTATACACTGATTCAATTAAACAAACTGCACGAATTAATTCAATTAGAAGAGAGGTTCTCATTCATTCAAAAGGAAAGGAAATGTATTCGTGTGGTCGTTCATTTTAAATTCCAACATCCATTCAATGAACCAAACGTTATTCATTGATCCAATGAAACAAACTGCTTGTGTTAATTCAATGAGCAGAGCTTCACTCTTTCATTCCATCTCTCGAGCTTAATACAATCATTGAAAAAGAAAACTGTATTCATTCATTCAATGAAACAAACGTTACACATTGATTCAATTAAACAAACTGCACGTACAGTAGAGCTTCTATCATTCATTTAATGTCTCAAGCTTAGTACATTCATTCAACCAAACAAACTGTATTCAAGCTGCTTGTGTTAATTCAATGAGCAGAGCTTCACTCTTTCATTCCGTTCCTTTATTCCAAATTCAAACGTTCACTCAATGAACCAAACGTTCTTCCTTGATTCAATGAAACAATCTGCACGAGATGATTCCATGATTAGAGCTTCTCTCATTCTTTCAATGTCTCAAGCTTCCTACATTCATTCAACCAAACAAACCGTAATCATTCAATCAATGAAACAAACGTTACACATTGATTCAATTAAAAACAACTGCACGTGCAGGACAGCTTCTTTCTATCATTTCATTTCTCAAGTTTAATACATTCATTCAACCAAACAAACTGTATTCATTCATTCATTCAAAGAAATAAACGTTACACATTGATTCAATTAAACAAACTGCATGTGCAGTAGACCTCCTGTCATTCATTCCATGTCTCAAGCTTAAGACTTTTATTGAACCAAACAAACAGTATTCATTCATTCAATGGAACAAACGTTACGCATTGATTGAACTAAAAAAACTGCACGTAAAGTCGAGCTTCTCTCATTTAGTTAATGTCTCAAGTTTAATACATAGATTCATGCAAACAAACTGTATTCATTCATTCAATGAAACAAATGTTATACATTGATTCAATTAAACAATCTGCACGAATTATTTCAATTAGAAGAGAGTTTCTCATTCATTCAATATCTCAACCTTTACTAATTCATTGAAAGAAAGGAAATGTCTTTATTTCGTTCGTTTATTCTAAATTCAAACGTTCACTCAATGAACCAAACGTTATTCATTAATCCAATGAAACAAGCTGCATGTGTTAATTCAGTGAGAAGAGCTTCACTCTTACATTCCATGTCTCAAGCTTAATACATTCATTCAACCAAGCAAATAGTATTCATTCATTCAAAGACACAAACGTTACACATTGAATCAATGAAACAAACTGCACGTGCAGTAGACCTCCTGTCATTCATTTATTGTCGCATGTTTAATACATTAATTCAACCAAACAAACTGTATTCATTCATTCAATGAAACAAACGTTACACATTGTTTCAATTTAAAAAAACGGCACGTGCAGTAGAGCTTCTCTCATTCATTTCATGTCTCAAGCTGAATTCATTCATTCAAACAAACAAACTGTATTCATTCATTCAATGAAACAAACGTTACACATTGATTCAATTTAAAAAAACGGCACGTGCAGTAGAGCTTCTCTCATTCATTTCATGTCTCAAGCTGAATTCATTCATTCAAACAAACAAACTGTATTCATTCACTCAATGAAACAATTAAACAATCTGCACGAAATAATTCAATTAGAAGAGAGTTTCTCATTCATTCAATATATCAAACTTTACTAATTCATTTAAAGAAAGGAAAGGTATTCATTCGTTCGTTTATTCTAAATTCAAACGTTCATCCAATGAAACGATCTGCTCGTGTTAATTCAATGAGTAAAGCTTCACTCTTTCATTCCATTCGTCTATTCTAGATTCAAAAGTTCACTCAATGAACCAAACGTCATTCATTAATCCAATGAAACAAGCTGCTTGTGTTAATTCAGTGAGCAGAGCTTCACTCTTTCATTCTTTGTCTCAAACTTAATACATTCATTCAACCAAACAAACTGTATTCATTCATTAAATGAAACAAACGTTACACATTGATTCAATTAAACAAACTGCACGTGCAGTCGAACTTCTGTCTATCATTTGATGTCTCAAAGTTTATACATTCACTCCACCAAACAAACTGCATTTATTCATTCAATGATCCAAACGGTACACATTGATTCAAATAAACAAGCTGCACGTGCAGAAGAGCATCTGTCATTCATTTAATGTTCCAAGCTTCATACAGTCATTCAACCAAACAAACAGTATTCATTCAAAGAAACAAACGTTATACATTGATTCAATTCAACAAACCGCACGCGCAGTAGAGCTTCTCTCATTCAGTCAATGTCTCAGGTTAAATACATACATTCAACCAAACAAACTGTATTCATTCAAAGAAACAAACGTTACACATTGATTCAATTCAACAAACTGCACAAATTAATTCAATTAGATAGAGTTTCTCATTCATTCAATATCTCAACCTTGACTAATTCATTGAAACAAAGGAAATGTATTCCTGCGTTCGTTTATTCTAAATTCAAACGTTCATCAAATGAAACAAGCTGCTTGTGTTAATTCAGTGAGCAGAGCTTCAATCTTTCATTCCATGTCTCAAGCTTAATCCATTTATTCAACTAAACAATCAGTATTCATTCATTCAATGAAACAAACGTTCCACATTGATTCAATTAAACAAACTGCACGTGCAGTGGAGCTTCTCTCATTCAGTTAATTTCTCAAGTTTAATACATACATTCAACCAGCAAACTGTATTCATTCATTCAATGAAACAAATGTTATACATTGATTCAATTAAACAATCTGCACGAATTAATTCAATTAGAAGAGAGTTTCTCATTCATTCAATATCTCAACCTTTACTAATTCATTGAAAGAAAGGAAATGTATTCATTCATTCGTTTATTCTAAATTCAAACGTTCATCCAATGAAACAAGCTGCTTGTGTTAATTCAATGAGCAGAGCTTCACTCTTTCATTCCGTTCGTTTATTCCAAATTCAAACGTTCACTCAATCAACCAAACGTTCTTCATTGATTCAATGAAACAAACGTTACACATTGATTCAATTAAACAAACTGCACGTGCAGTAGAGCACCTGTAATTCATTTAATGTCTCGTGCTTAATACATACATTCAACCAAACAAACGGTATTCATTCATTCAATGAAACAAACGTTACACATTGATTCAATTAAACAAACTGCACGTGCACAAGAGCATCTGTCATTCATTTAATGTCTCAGGTTTAATGCATACATTCAACCAAACGATCTGTATTCATTCATTCAATGAAACAAACGTTACACATTGATTCAATTAAACAAACTGCACGTGCGGTAGAGCATCTATCATTCATTCATTCATTAAACAAACTGAACGAATTAATTCAACTAGAAGAGAGTTTCTCATTCATTCAATATCTCAACCTTTACTAATGTATTGAAAGAAAGGAAACCTATTCGTTTCGTTTATTTTTTCTAAATTCAAACGTTCGTTCAATGAACCAAACGTTATTCATTGATCCAATGAAACAAGCTGCTAGTGTTAATTCAATGAGCAGAGCTTCACTCTTTCATTCCATGTCTCGAGCTTAATACACTCATTCAACCAAACAAACAGTATTCCTTCATTCAGTGAAACATACGTTATTCCTTGATTCAATGAGTTGAGCTTCTCTCATTCATTCAATGTCTCAAGCTTAACTGGTAAATTGAAAGAAACAAACTGTGTTCCTCCAGTCGTTGAAAGAAACGTCAATCCTTCATTCAAACGTTCTTCCTTGATTCAATGAAACAATCTGCAAGAGATGATTCCATGATTAGAGCTTCTCTCATTCTTTCAATGTCTCAAGCTTAATACATTCATTCAACCAAACAAACAGTCTTCATTCATTCATTCAATGAAAAAACGTTACACATTGATTCAATTCAACAAACTGCACGTGGAGTAGAGATTCTTTCAATCATTTCATGTCTCAAGTTTTACACATTCATTCAACCAAACAAACTGTCTTCATTCATTCAAAGAAACAAATGTTATACACTGATTCAATTAAACAAACTGCACGAATTAATTCAATTAGAAGAGAGGTTCTCATTCATTCAAAAGGAAAGGAAATGTATTCGTGTGGTCGTTCATTTTAAATTCCAACATTCATTCAATGAACCAAACGTTATTCATTGATCCAATGAAACAAACTGCTTGTGTTAATTCAATGAGCAGAGCTTCACTCTTTCATTCCATCTCTCGAGCTTAATACAATCATTGAAAAAGAAAACTGTATTCATTCATTCAATGAAACAAACGTTACACATTGATTCAATTAAACAAACTGCACGTACAGTAGAGCTTCTATCATTCATTTAATGTCTCAAGCTTAGTACATTCATTCAACCAAACAAACTGTATTCAAGCTGCTTGTGTTAATTCAATGAGCAGAGCTTCACTCTTTCATTCCGTTCCTTTATTCCAAATTCAAACGTTCACTCAATGAACCAAACCTTCTTCCTTGATTCAATGAAACAATCTGCACGAGATGATTCCATGATTAGAGCTTCTCTCATTCTTTCAATGTCTCAAGCTTCATACATTCATTCAACCAAACAAACCGTAATCATTCAATCAATGAAACAAACGTTACACATTGATTCAATTAAAAACAACTGCACGTGCAGGACAGCTTCTTTCTATCATTTCATTTCTCAAGTTTAATACATTCATTCAACCAAACAAACTGTATTCATTCATTCATTCAAAGAAATAAACGTTACACATTGATTCAATTAAACAAACTGCATGTGCAGTAGACCTCCTGTCATTCATTCCATGTCTCAAGCTTAAGACTTTTATTGAACCAAACAAACAGTATTCATTCATTCAATGGAACAAACGTTACTCATTGATTCAACTAAAAAAACTGCACGTGCAATGGAGCTTCTCTCATTTAGTTAATGTTTCAAGGTTAATACATACATTCATGCAAACAAACTGTATTCATTCATTCAATGAAACAAATGTTAGACATTGATTCAATTAAACAATCTGCACGAATTAATTCAATTAGAAGGGAGTTTCTCATTCATTCAATATCTCAACCTTTACTAATTCATTGAAAGAAAGGAAATGTATTTATTTCGTTCGTTCATTCGAAATTCAAACGTTCATTCAATGAGCAAAGCTTCACTCTTTCATTCCATTCGTTTATTCTAGATTCAAACGTTCACTCAATGAACCAAACGTTATTCATTAATCCAATGAAACAAGCTGCTTGTGTTAATACAGTGAGCAGAGCTTCACTCTTTTATTCTTTGTCTCAAGCTTAACACATTCATTCAAACAAACAAACAGTATTCATTCATTCAATGAAACAAACGTTACGCGTTGATTCAATTAAACAACCTGAACGTGCAGTGGAGCTTGTACCATTCAATTAATGTCTCAAGTTTAGAACATACTTTCAAGCAAGCAAACAGTATTCTTTCATTAAATGAAACAAACGTTACACATTGATTCAATTCAACACACTGCACGTGCAGTAGACCTTAACGTTTGAATTTAGAATAAAAGAACGAATTTTATTTCTTTCAATGAGCTTTTGAGTGCGAGCAGCAGCTAAGGTAAGACTGTATGTTTTAAAAGTACTTACCGGTAGCGGGCAGCGGTGTTTTTTTTCACTCTCTCTTCACAGAAAGAGCGGGAGCAGCAGGGGGAAGTGACGACGACCAGAGAGGTAGCCGGGAAGGAAAGCAGTGAGTGTAAATGCTCACCCTTCGACGCTAACGGTCATTGTGAGTGCGAGCAGCAGCTAAGGTGAGACTGTTCGTTTTAAAAGGACTCACCTTTAGCGGGCAGCGGTGTTTTTTTTTCACTCTCTCTTCACAGAAAGAGCGGGAGCAGCAGGGGGAAGTGACGACGACCAGAGAGGTAGCCGGGAAGGAAAGCAGTGAGTATAAATGCTCACCCTTCGACGCCAACGGTCATTGTGAGTGCGAGCAGCAGCTAAGGTGAGACTGTTTGTTTTAAAAGGACTCACCTTTAGCGGGCAGCGGTGTTTTTTTTCACTCTCTCGTCACAGAAAGAGCGGGAGCAGCAGGGGGAAGTGACGACGACCAGAGAGGCAGCCGGGAAGGAAAGCAGTGAGTATAAATACTCACCCTTTCGACGCTAATGGTCATTTTGAGTGCGAGCAGCAGCTAAGGTAAGACTGTTTGTTTTAAAAGTACTTACCGGTTTGTTTAATTGTTTCATTGAATGAATGAATACAGTTTGTTTGGTTGAATGAACGAATTATGCTTGAGACATGAAATGAAGGAGAGAAGCTCGACTGCACGTGCAGTGTGTTTAATTGAATCAATGTGTAATGTTTGTTCCTTTGAATGAAAGAATACAGTTTGTTTGTTTGAATGTATGTACTAAACTTGAGACATTAAATGAATGGTAGAAGCTCCACTGCACGTGCAGTTTATTATATTGAATCAATGTGTAACGTTTGTTTCATTGAATGAACACAGTTTGTTTGGTTGAATGAATGTATTAAGTTTGAGTCATGAAATGAATGACAGGAGGTCTACTGCACGTGCACTTTTTAAAATTGAATCAATGTGTAACGTTTGTTTCTTTGAATGAATGAATACAGTTTGTTTGGTTGAATGAATGTATTAAACTTTAGACATTAAAGGAATGATAGATGCTCTACTGCACTTGCATTTTGTTTTATTGTATCAATGTGTAACGTTTGTTTCATTGAACGAATCAGTCCTGTCTGTTTGCTTGTATGTATGTACTAAACTTGAGACATGAAATGAATGAGAGAAGCTTCACTGCAAGTGCCGTTTGTTTCATTGAATGAATGAATACTCTTCCTTAAGTTGAATGAATGTATTCACCGTGAGACATGAAATGATAGACAGAAGCTCTACTGTACGCGCAGTTTGTTTAATTGAATCAATGTGTAACGTTTGTTACATTGAATGAATGAATACAGTTTGTTTAGTTGAATGAATGTAATCAGCTTGAGACATTGAAAGAATGAGAGAAGTTCAAATCATGGAATCATCTCGTGCAGTTTGTTTCATTGAATCAATGAAGAACGTTTGAATGAATGATTGAAGTTGTTTTCAACGACAGAACGAACACAGTTTGTTTCTTTCAATGAACGAATTAAGCTTGAGGTATTGAATGAATGAGAGAAGCTCAACTCATTGAATCAACGAATACCGTTTGTTTCATTGAATGAATTAATACAGTTTTCTTCTTTCAATGATTGTATTAAGCTCGAGACATGGAATGAAAGAGTGAAGCTTTGCTCATTGAATGAACACAAGCAGCTTGTTTCGTTGGATCAATGTCTAACGTTTGATTCATTGAATGAACGTTTGAATATAGAATACACTAACGAATGAATACATTTCATTTCTTTCAATGAATGAGTAATGGTTGAGATCTTTAATGAATGAGAAACTCTCTTCTAATTGAATTAATTGGTGCAGTTTATTTAATTGAATCAATGTATAACATTTGGTTCATTGAATGAATGAAAACAGTTTGTTTGGTTGAATGTATTATGATTGCGACATGAAATGATAGACAGAAGCTCGACTGTACGTGCAGTTTGCTTAATTGAATCAATGTGTAACGTTTGTGTCTTTGAATGAATACAGTGTGCTTGGTTGAATGAATGTATTAAGCTTGAGACACTGAAAGGATGAGAGAAGCTCTACTGTACGTGCTTTTTCTTCAATTAAATCAATGTGTAACGTTTGCTTCATTGAATGAATACTGTTTATTTGGTTGAGGGAATGTATTAAACTGGAGACATGAAATGAATGACAGGAGGTCTACTGCACGTGCAGTTTGTTGAATTGAATCAATCTGTAACGTTTGTTTCTTTGAATGAATGAATACAGTTTTTTTGCTTGAATGTATGTACTAAACTTGAGACAGTATTTAATGTCTCAAAGAAACAAACGTTACCCATTGTTTCAATTAAACAAACTGCACGTGCAGTAGACCTCCTGTCATTCATTTCATGTCTCAAGCTTAATACATTGATTCTACCAAACAAGCAGTATTCATTCATTCAAAGCAACAAACATTACACATTGATTCAATTAAGTAAACTGCACGAATTAATTCAATTAGAAGAGAGTTTCTCATTCATTCAATACCTTTACTAATTCATTGAAAGAAAGGAAATGTATCCTTTCGTTCGTTTACTGTAAATTCAATTAAACAAGCCGCTTGTGTTAATTCAATGAGCAGAGCTTCACTCTTTCCTTGCGTACCTTTATTCCAAATTCAAACATTCACTCAATGAACCAAACGTTCTTCATTGATTCAATGAAACAAACTGCACGCGATGATTCCATGATTAGAGCTTCTCTCATTCTTTCAATGTCTCAAGCTTAATACATTCATTCAACCAAACAAACTGCATTCATTCATTCAATTGAAACAAGCGTTACACATTGATTCAAGTTAAAAAAACTGCACGTGCAGTACAGCTGCTCTCTGTCATTTCATTTCTCAAGCATAATACGTCCATTCAACCAAACAAACTGTATTCATTCATTCAATGAAACAAATGTTATACATTGATTCAATTAAACAAACTGCACGAATTAATTCAATGGGAAGAGAGTTTCTCATTGATTCAATATCTCCACCTTTACTAATTCATTGAAGGAAAGGAAATGTATTCATGTGTTCGTTTCTTCTAAATTCAAACATTCATTCAATGAACCAAACGTTACACATTGATTCAATTAAACAAACTGCACGTGCAGTACAGCACCTGTAATTCATTTAATATCTCAAGCTTAATACATACATTCAACCGAACAAACGGTATTCATTCATTCAATGAAACAAACGTTACACATTGATTCAATTAAACAAACTGCACGTGCAGAAGAGCATCTGTCATTCATTTAATGTCTCAAGTTTAATACATACATTCAACCAAACAAACAGTATTCATTCATTCAATGAAACAAACGTTACACATTGATTCAATATTACAAACTGCACGTGCACAAGAGCATCTGTCATTCATTTAATGTCTCAGGTTTAATGCATACATTCAACCAAACGATCTGTATTCATTCATTCAATGAAACAAACGTTACACATTGATTCAATTAAACAAACTGCATGTGCAGTAGAGCATCTATCATTCATTCATTCATTAAACAAACTGAACGAATTAATTCAACTAGAAGAGAGTTTCTCATTCATTCAATATCTCAACCTTTACTAATGTATTGAAAGAAAGGAAACCTATTCGTTTCGTTTATTTTTTCTAAATTCAAACGTTCGTTCAATGAACCAAACGTTATTCATTGATCCAATGAAACAAGCTGCTAGTGTTAATTCAATGAGCAGAGCTTCACTCTTTCATTCCATGTCTCGAGCTTAATACACTCATTCAACCAAACAAACAGTATTCCTTCATTCAGTCAAACAAACGTTACACATTGATTCTATTTTTAAAAACTGCACGTGCAGTACAGCTTCTTTCTATCATTTCATTTCTCAAGTTTAATACATTCATTCAACCAAACAAACAGTATTCCTTCATTCAGTGAAACATACGTTATTCCTTGATTCAATGAGTTGAGCTTCCCTCATTCATTCAATGTCTCAAGCTTAACTGGTTCATTGAAAGAAACAAACTGTGTTCGTCCAGTCGTTGAAAGAAACGTCAATCCTTCATTCAAACGTTCTTCCTTTATTCAATGAAACAATCTGCACGAGATGATTCCATGATTAGAGCTTCTCTCATTCTTTCAATGTCTCAAGCTTAATACATTCATTCAACCAAACAAACCGTAATCATTCATTCAATGAAACAAACGTTACACATTGATTCAATTAAAAAAAACTGCACGTGCAGTACAGCTTCTTTCTATCATTTCATTTCTCAAGTTTAATACATTCATTCAACCAAACAAACAGTATTTAGTTAATGTCTCAAGTTTTATACATAGATTCATGCAAACAAACTGTATTCATTCATTCAATGAAACAAATGTTATACATTGATTCAATTAAACAATCTGCACGAATTATTTCAATTAGAAGAGAGTTTCTCATTCATTCAATATCTCAACCTTTACTAATTCATTGAAAGAAAGGAAATGTATTTATTTCGTTCGTTTATTCTAAATTCAAACGTTCATTCAATGAACCAAACGTTATTCATTAATCCAATGAAACAAGCTGCATGTGTTAATTCAGTGAGAAGAGCTTCACTCTTACATTCCATGTCTCAAGCTTAATACATTCATTCAACCAAGCAAATAGTATTCATTCGTTCAAAGACACAAACGTTACACATTGAATCAATGAAACAAACTGCACGTGCAGTTGACCTCCTGTCATTCATTTATTGTCGCACGTTTAATACATTAATTCAACCAAACAAACTGTATTCATTCATTCAATGAAACAAACGTTACACATTGATTCAATTTAAAAAAACGGCACGTGCAGTAGAGCTTCTCTCATTCATTTCATGTCTCAAGCTGAATTCATTCATTCAAACAAACAAACTGTATTCATTCATTCAATGAAACAAACGTTACACATTGATTCAATTTAAAAAAACGGCACGTGCAGTAGAGCTTCTCTCATTCATTTCATGTCTCAAGCTGAATTCATTCATTCAAACAAACAAACTGTATTCATTCACTCAATGAAACAATTAAACAATCTGCACGAAATAATTCAATTAGAAGAGAGTTTCTCATTCATTCAATATATCAAACTTTACTAATTCATTTAAAGAAAGGAAAGGTATTCATTCGTTCGTTTATTCTAAATTCAAACGTTCATCCAATGAAACGATCTGCTCGTGTTAATTCAATGAGTAAAGCTTCACTCTTTCATTCCATTCGTCTATTCTAGATTCAAAAGTTCACTCAATGAACCAAACGTCATTCATTAATCCAATGAAACAAGCTGCTTGTGTTAATTCAGTGAGCAGAGCTTCACTCTTTCATTCTTTGTCTCAAACTTAATACATTCATTCAACCAAACAAACTGTATTCATTCATTAAATGAAACAAACGTTACACATTGATTCAATTAAACAAACTGCACGTGCAGTCGAACTTCTGTCTATCATTTGATGTCTCAAAGTTTATACATTCACTCCACCAAACAAACTGCATTTATTCATTCAATGATCCAAACGGTACACATTGATTCAAATAAACAAGCTGCACGTGCAGAAGAGCATCTGTCATTCATTTAATGTTCCAAGCTTCATACAGTCATTCAACCAAACAAACAGTATTCATTCAAAGAAACAAACGTTATACATTGATTCAATTCAACAAACCGCACGCGCAGTAGAGCTTCTCTCATTCAGTCAATGTCTCAGGTTAAATACATACATTCAACCAAACAAACTGTATTCATTCAAAGAAACAAACGTTACACATTGATTCAATTCAACAAACTGCACAAATTAATTCAATTAGATAGAGTTTCTCATTCATTCAATATCTCAACCTTGACTAATTCATTGAAAGAAAGGAAATGTATTCATTCATTCGTTTATTCTAAATTCAAACGTTCATCAAATGAAACAAGCTGCTTGTGTTAATTCAATGAGCAGAGCTTCACTCTTTCATTCCGTTCGTTTATTCCGAATTCAAACGTTCACTCAATCAACCAAACGTTCTTCATTGATTCAATGAAACAAACGTTACACATTGATTCAATTAAACAAACTGCACGTGCAGTAGAGCACCTGTAATTCATTTAATGTCTCGAGCTTAATACATACATTCAACCAAACAAACGGTATTCATTCATTCAATGAAACAAACGTTACACATTGATTCAATTAAACAAACTGCACGTGCACAAGAGCATCTGTCATTCATTTAATGTCTCAGGTTTAATGCATACATTCAACCAAACGATCTGTATTCATTCATTCAATGAAACAAACGTTACACATTGATTCAATTAAACAAACTGCACGTGCGGTAGAGCATCTATCATTCATTCATTCATTAAACAAACTGAACGAATTAATTCAACTAGAAGAGAGTTTCTCATTCATTCAATATCTCAACCTTTACTAATGTATTGAAAGAAAGGAAACCTATTCGTTTCGTTTATTTTTTCTAAATTCAAACGTTCGTTCAATGAACCAAACGTTATTCATTGATCCAATGAAACAAGCTGCTAGTGTTAATTCAATGAGCAGAGCTTCACTCTTTCATTCCATGTCTCGAGCTTAATACACTCATTCAACCAAACAAACAGTATTCCTTCATTCAGTGAAACATACGTTATTCCTTGATTCAATGAGCTTCTCTCATTCATTCAATGTCTCAAGCTTAACTGGTAAATTGAAAGAAACAAACTGTGTTCCTCCAGTCGTTGAAAGAAACGTCAATCCTTCATTCAAACGTTCTTCCTTGATTCAATGAAACAATCTGCAAGAGATGATTCCATGATTAGAGCTTCTCTCATTCTTTCAATGTCTCAAGCTTAATACATTCATTCAACCAAACAAACAGTATTCATTCATTCATTCAATGAAAAAACGTTACACATTGATTCAATTCAACAAACTGCACGTGGAGTTGAGATTCTTTCAATCATTTCATGTCTCAAGTTTTACACATTCATTCAACCAAACAAACTGTCTTCATTCATTCAAAGAAACAAATGTTATACACTGATTCAATTAAACAAACTGCACGAATTAATTCAATTAGAAGAGAGGTTCTCATTCATTCAAAAGGAAAGGAAATGTATTCGTGTGGTCGTTCATTTTAAATTCCAACATTCATTCAATGAACCAAACGTTATTCATTGATCCAATGAAACAAACTGCTTGTGTTAATTCAATGAGCAGAGCTTCACTCTTTCATTCCATCTCTCGAGCTTAATACAATCATTGAAAAAGAAAACTGTATTCATTCATTCAATGAAACAAACGTTACACATTGATTCAATTAAACCAACTGCACGTACAGTAGAGCTTCTATCATTCATTTAATGTCTCAAGCTTAGTACATTCATTCAACCAAACAAACTGTATTCAAGCTGCTTGTGTTAATTCAATGAGCAGAGCTTCACTCTTTCATTCCGTTCCTTTATTCCAAATTCAAACGTTCACTCAATGAACCAAACGTTCTTCCTTGATTCAATGAAACAATCTGCACGAGATGATTCCATGATTAGAGCTTCTCTCATTCTTTCAATGTCTCAAGCTTCATACATTCATTCAACCAAACAAACCGTAATCATTCAATCAATGAAACAAACGTTACACATTGATTCAATTAAAAACAACTGCACGTGCAGGACAGCTTCTTTCTATCATTTCATTTCTCAAGTTTAATACATTCATTCAACCAAACAAACTGTATTCATTCATTCATTCAAAGAAATAAACGTTACACATTGATTCAATTAAACAAACTGCATGTGCAGTAGACCTCCTGTCATTCATTCCATGTCTCAAGCTTAAGACTTTTATTGAACCAAACAAACAGTATTCATTCATTCAATGGAACAAACGTTACTCATTGATTCAACTAAAAAAACTGCACGTGCAATCGAGCTTCTCTCATTTAGTTAATGTTTCAAGGTTAATACATACATTCATGCAAACAAACTGTATTCATTCATTCAATGAAACAAATGTTAGACATTGATTCAATTAAACAATCTGCACGAATTAATTCAATTAGAAGGGAGTTTCTCATTCATTCAATATCTCAACCTTTACTAATTCATTGAAAGAAAGGAAATGTATTTATTTCGTTCGTTCATTCGAAATTCAAACGTTCATTCAATGAGCAAAGCTTCACTCTTTCATTCCATTCGTTTATTCTAGATTCAAACGTTCACTCAATGAACCAAACGTTATTCATTAATCCAATGAAACAAGCTGCTTGTGTTAATACAGTGAGCAGAGCTTCACTCTTTTATTCTTTGTCTCAAGCTTAACACATTCATTCAAACAAACAAACAGTATTCATTCATTCAATGAAACAAACGTTACGCGTTGATTCAATTAAACAACCTGAACGTGCAGTGGAGCTTGTACCATTCAATTAATGTCTCAAGTTTAGAACATACTTTCAAGCAAGCAAACAGTATTCTTTCATTAAATGAAACAAACGTTACACATTGATTCAATTCAACACACTGCACGTGCAGTAGACCTTAATGTTTGAATTTAGAATAAAAGAACGAATTTTATTTCTTTCAATGAGCTTTTGAGTGCGAGCAGCAGCTAAGGTAAGACTGTATGTTTTAAAAGTACTTACCGGTAGCGGGCAGCGGTGTTTTTTTTCACTCTCTCTTCACAGAAAGAGCGGGAGCAGCAGGGGGAAGTGACGACGACCAGAGAGGTAGCCGGGAAGGAAAGCAGTGAGTGTAAATGCTCACCCTTCGACGCTAACGGTCATTGTGAGTGCGAGCAGCAGCTAAGGTGAGACTGTTCGTTTTAAAAGGACTCACCTTTAGCGGGCAGCGGTGTTTTTTTTTCACTCTCTCTTCACAGAAAGAGCGGGAGCAGCAGGGGGAAGTGACGACGACCAGAGAGGTAGCCGGGAAGGAAAGCAGTGAGTATAAATGCTCACCCTTCGACGCCAACGGTCATTGTGAGTGCGAGCAGCAGCTAAGGTGAGACTGTTTGTTTTAAAAGGACTCACCTTTAGCGGGCAGCGGTGTTTTTTTTCACTCTCTCGTCACAGAAAGAGCGGGAGCAGCAGGGGGAAGTGGCGACGACCAGAGAGGTAGCCGGGAAGGAAAGCAGTGAGTATTTATACTCACCCTTTTACGCTAACGGTCATTTTGAGTGCGAGCAGCAGCTAAGGTGAGACTGTTTGGTTTAAAAGTACTTACCGGTAGCGGGCAGCGGTGTTTTTTTCCCACTCTCTCTTCACAGAAAGAGCGGGAGCAGCAGGGGGAAGTGACGACGACCAGAGAGGCAGCCGGGAAGGAAAGCAGTGAGTATAAATACTCACCCTTTCGACGCTAATGGTCATTTTGAGTGCGAGCAGCAGCTAAGGTAAGACTGTTTGTTTTAAAAGTACTTACCGGTTTGTTTAATTGTTTCATTGAATGAATGAATACAGTTTGTTTGGTTGAATGAACGAATTAAGCTTGAGACATGAAATGAAGGAGAGAAGCTCGACTGCACGTGCAGTGTGTTTAATTGAATCAATGTGTAATGTTTGTTCCTTTGAATGAAAGAATACAGTTTGTTTGTTTGAATGTATGTACTAAACTTGAGACATTAAATGAATGGTAGAAGCTCCACTGCACGTGCAGTTTATTATATTGAATCAATGTGTAACGTTTGTTTCATTGAATGAACACAGTTTGTTTGGTTGAATGAATGTATTAAGTTTGAGTCATGAAATGAATGACAGGAGGTCTACTGCACGTGCACTTTTTAAAATTGAATCAATGTGTAACGTTTGTTTCTTTGAATGAATGAATACAGTTTGTTTGGTTGAATGAATGTATTAAACTTTAGACATTAAAGGAATGATAGATGCTCTACTGCACTTGCATTTTGTTTTATTGTATCAATGTGTAACGTTTGTTTCATTGAACGAATCAGTCCTGTCTGTTTGCTTGTATGTATGTACTAAACTTGAGACATGAAATGAATGAGAGAAGCTTCACTGCAAGTGCCGTTTGTTTCATTGAATGAATGAATACTCTTCCTTAAGTTGAATGAATGTATTCACCGTGAGACATGAAATGATAGACAGAAGCTCTACTGTACGCGCAGTTTGTTTAATTGAATCAATGTGTAACGTTTGTTACATTGAATGAATGAATACAGTTTGTTTAGTTGAATGAATGTAATCAGCTTGAGACATTGAAAGAATGAGAGAAGTTCAAATCATGGAATCATCTCGTGCAGTTTGTTTCATTGAATCAATGAAGAACGTTTGAATGAATGATTGAAGTTGTTTTCAACGACAGAACGAACACAGTTTGTTTCTTTCAATGAACGAATTAAGCTTGAGGTATTGAATGAATGAGAGAAGCTCAACTCATTGAATCAACGAATACCGTTTGTTTCATTGAATGAATTAATACAGTTTTCTTCTTTCAATGATTGTATTAAGCTCGAGACATGGAATGAAAGAGTGAAGCTTTGCTCATTGAATGAACACAAGCAGCTTGTTTCGTTGGATCAATGTCTAACGTTTGATTCATTGAATGAACGTTTGAATATAGAATACACTAACGAATGAATACATTTCATTTCTTTCAATGAATGAGTAATGGTTGAGATCTTTAATGAATGAGAAACTCTCTTCTAATTGAATTAATTGGTGCAGTTTATTTAATTGAATCAATGTATAACATTTGGTTCATTGAATGAATGAAAACAGTTTGTTTGGTTGAATGTATTATGATTGCGACATGAAATGATAGACAGAAGCTCTACTGTACGTGCAGTTTGCTTAATTGAATCAATGTGTAACGTTTGTTTCTTTGAATGAATACAGTGTGCTTGGTTGAATGAATGTATTAAGCTTGAGACACTGAAAGGATGAGAGAAGCTCTACTGTACGTGCTTTTTCTTTAATTAAATCAATGTGTAACGTTTGCTTCATTGAATGAATACTGTTTATTTGGTTGAGGGAATGTATTAAACTGGAGACATGAAATGAATGACAGGAGGTCTACTGCACGTGCAGTTTGTTGAATTGAATCAATCTGTAACGTTTGTTTCTTTGAATGAATGAATACAGTTTTTTTGCTTGAATGTATGTACTAAACTTGAGACAGTATTTAATGTCTCAACGAAACAAACGTTACCCATTGTTTCAATTAAACAAACTGCACGTGCAGTAGACCTCCTGTCATTCATTTCATGTCTCAAGCTTAATACATTGATTCTACCAAACAAACAGTATTCATTCATTCAAAGAAACAAACATTACACATTGATTCAATTAAGTAAACTGCACGAATTAATTCAATTAGAAGAGAGTTTCTCATTCATTCAATACCTTTACTAATTCATTGAAAGAAAGGAAATGTATCCTTTCGTTCGTTTACTGTAAATTCAATTAAACAAGCCGCTTGTGTTAATTCAATGAGCAGAGCTTCACTCTTTCCTTGCGTACCTTTATTCCAAATTCAAACATTCACTCAATGAACCAAACGTTCTTCATTGATTCAATGAAACAAACTGCACGCGATGATTCCATGATTAGAGCGTCTCTCATTCTTTCAATGTCTCAAGCTTAATACATTCATTCAACCAAACAAACTGCATTCATTCATTCAATTGAAACAAGCGTTACACATTGATTCAAGTTAAAAAAACTGCACGTGCAGTACAGCTGCTCTCTGTCATTTCATTTCTCAAGCATAATACGTCCATTCAACCAAACAAACTGTATTCATTCATTCAATGAAACAAATGTTATACATTGATTCAATTAAACAAACTGCACGAATTAATTCAATGGGAAGAGAGTTTCTCATTGATTCAATATCTCCACCTTTACTAATTCATTGAAGGAAAGGAAATGTATTCATGTGTTCGTTTCTTCTAAATTCAAACATTCATTCAATGAACCAAACGTTACACATTGATTCAATATTACAAACTGCACGTGCACAAGAGCATCTGTCATTCATTTAATGTCTCAGGTTTAATGCATACATTCAACCAAACGATCTGTATTCATTCATTCAATGAAACAAACGTTACACATTGATTCAATTAAACAAACTGCACGTGCAGTAGAGCATCTATCATTCATTCATTCATTAAACAAACTGAACGAATTAATTCAACTAGAAGAGAGTTTCTCATTCATTCAATATCTCAACCTTTACTAATGTATTGAAAGAAAGGAAACCTATTCGTTTCGTTTATTTTTTCTAAATTTAAACGTTCGTTCAAACGTTATTCATTGATCCAATGAAACAAGCTGCTAGTGTTAATTCAATGAGCAGAGCTTCACTCTTTCATTCCATGTCTAGAGCTTAATACACTCATTCAACCAAACAAACAGTATTCCTTCATTCAGTCAAACAAACGTTACACATTGATTTTATTTTAAAAAACTGCACGTGCAGTACAGCTTCTTTCTATCATTTCATTTCTCAAGTTTAATACATTCATTCAACCAAACAAACAGTATTCCTTCATTCAGTGAAACATACGTTATTCCTTGATTCAATGAGTTGAGCTTCCCTCATTCATTCAATGTCTCAAGCTTAACTGGTTCATTGAAAGAAACAAACTGTGTTCGTCCAGTCGTTGAAAGAAACGTCAATCCTTCATTCAAACGTTCTTCCTTGATTCAATGAAACAATCTGCACGAGATGATTCCATGATTAGAGCTTCTCTCATTCTTTCAATGTCTCAAGCTTAATACATTCATTCAACCAAACAAACCGTAATCATTCATTCAATGAAACAAACGTTACACATTTATTCAATTAAAAAAAACTGCACGTGCAGTACAGCTTCTTTCTATCATTTCATTTCTCAAGTTTAATACATTCATTCAACCAAACAAACAGTATTCATTCATTCAATGGAACAAACGTTACGCATTGATTCAACTAAAAAAACTGCACGTGAAGTCGAGCTTCTCTCATTTAGTTAATGTCTCAAGTTTAATACATAGATTCATGCAAACAAACTGTATTCATTCATTCAATGAAACAAATGTTATACATTGATTCAATTAAACAATCTGCACGAATTATTTCAATTAGAAGAGAGTTTCTCATTCATTCAATATCTCAACCTTTACTAATTCATTGAAAGAAAGGAAATGTATTTATTTCGTTCGTTTATTCTAAATTCAAACGTTCATTCAATGAACCAAACGTTATTCATTAATCCAATGAAACAAGCTGCATGTGTTAATTCAGTGAGAAGAGCTTCACTCTTACATTCCATGTCTCAAGCTTAATACATTCATTCAACCAAGCAAATAGTATTCATTCGTTCAAAGACACAAACGTTACACATTGAATCAATGAAACAAACTGCACGTGCAGTTGACCTCCTGTCATTCATTTATTGTCGCACGTTTAATACATTAATTCAACCAAACAAACTGTATTCATTCATTCAATGAAACAAACGTTACACATTGATTCAATTTAAAAAAACGGCACGTGCAGTAGAGCTTCTCTCATTCATTTCATGTCTCAAGCTGAATTCATTCATTCAACCAAACAAACTGTATTCATTCATTAAATGAAACAAACGTTACACATTGATTCAATTAAACAAACTGCACGTGCAGTCGAACTTCTGTCTATCACTTGATGTCTCAAAGTTTATACATTCACTCCACCAAACAAACTGCATTTATTCATTCAATGATCCAAACGGTACACATTGATTCAAATAAACAAGCTGCACGTGCAGAAGAGCATCTGTCATTCATTTAATGTTCCAAGCTTCATACAGTCATTCAACCAAACAAACAGTATTCATTCAAAGAAACAAACGTTATACATTGATTCAATTCAACAAACCGTACGCGCAGTAGAGCTTCTCTCATTCAGTCAATGTCTCAGGTTAAATACATACATTCAACCAAACAAACTGTATTCATTCAAAGAAACAAACGTTACACATTGATTCAATTCAACAAACTGCACAAATTAATTCAATTAGATAGAGTTTCTCATTCATTCAATATCTCAACCTTGACTAATTCATTGAAACAAAGGAAATGTATTCCTGCGTTCGTTTATTCTAAATTCAAACGTTCATCAAATGAAACAAGCTGCTTGTGTTAATTTAGTGAGCAGAGCTTCAATCTTTCATTCCATGTCTCAAGCTTAATCCATTTATTCAACCAAACAATCAGTATTCATTCATTCAATGAAACAAACGTTATACATTGATTCAATTAAACAAACTGCACGTGCAGTGGAGCTTCTCTCATTCAGTTAATTTCTCAAGTTTAATACATACATTCAACCAGGAAACTGTATTCATTCATTCAATGAAACAAATGTTATACATTGATTCAATTAAACAATCTGCACGAATTAATTCAATTAGAAGAGAGTTTCTCATTCATTCAATATCTCAACCTTTACTAATTCATTGAAAGAAAGGAAATGTATTCATTCATTCGTTTATTCTAAATTCAAACGTTCATCCAATGAAACAAGCTGCTTGTGTTAATTCAATGAGCAGAGCTTCACTCTTTCATTCCGTTCGTTTATTCCGAATTCAAACGTTCACTCAATCAACCAAACGTTCTTCATTGATTCAATGAAACAAACTGCACGCGATGATTTCATGATTAGAGCGTCTCTCATTCTTTCAATGTCTCAAGCTTAATTCATTCATTCAACCAAACAAACTGTATTCATTCATTCAATGAAACAAATGTTATACATTGATTCAATTAAACAAACTGCACGAATTAATTCAATGGGAAGAGAGTTTCTCATTGATTCAATATCTCCACCTTTACTAATTCATTGAAGGAAAGGAAATGTATTCATGTGTTCGTTTCTTCTAAATTCAAACATTCATTCAATGAACCAAACGTTACACATTGATTCAATTAAACAAACTGCACGTGCAGTAGAGCACCTGTAATTCATTTAATATCTCAAGCTTAATACATACATTCAACCGAACAAACGGTATTCATTCATTCAATGAAACAAACGTTACACATTGATTCAATTAAACAAACTGCACGTGCAGAAGAGCATCTGTCATTCATTTAATGTCTCAAGTTTAATACATACATTCAACCAAACAAACAGTATTCATTCATTCAATGAAACAAACGTTACACATTGATTCAATATTACAAACTGCACGTGCACAAGAGCATCTGTCATTCATTTAATGTCTCAGGTTTAATGCATACATTCAACCAAACGATCTGTATTCATTCATTCAATGAAACAAACGTTACACATTGATTCAATTAAACAAACTGCACGTGCAGTAGAGCATCTATCATTCATTCATTCATTAAACAAACTGAACGAATTAATTCAACTAGAAGAGAGTTTCTCATTCATTCAATATCTCAACCTTTACTAATGTATTGAAAGAAAGGAAACCTATTCGTTTCGTTTATTTTTTCTAAATTTAAACGTTCGTTCAAACGTTATTCATTGATCCAATGAAAGAAGCTGCTAGTGTTAATTCAATGAGCAGAGCTTCACTCTTTCATTCCATGTCTCGAGCTTAATACACTCATTCAACCAAACAAACAGTATTCCTTCATTCAGTCAAACAAACGTTACACATTGATTCTATTTTAAAAAACTGCACGTGCAGTACAGCTTCTTTCTATCATTTCATTTCTCAAGTTTAATACATTCATTCAACCAAACAAACAGTATTCCTTCATTCAGTGAAACATACGTTATTCCTTGATTCAATGAGTTGAGCTTCCCTCATTCATTCAATGTCTCAAGCTTAACTGGTTCATTGAAAGAAACAAACTGTGTTCGTCCAGTCGTTGAAAGAAACGTCAATCCTTCATTCAAACGTTCTTCCTTGATTCAATGAAACAATCTGCACGAGATGATTCCATGATTAGAGCTTCTCTCATTCTTTCAATGTCTCAAGCTTAATACATTCATTCAACCAAACAAACCGTAATCATTCATTCAATGAAACAAACGTTACACATTTATTCAATTAAAAAAAACTGCACGTGCAGTACAGCTTCTTTCTATCATTTCATTTCTCAAGTTTAATACATTCATTCAACCAAACAAACAGTATTCATTCATTCAATGGAACAAACGTTACGCATTGATTCAACTAAAAAAACTGCACGTGAAGTCGAGCTTCTCTCATTTAGTTAATGTCTCAAGTTTAATACATAGATTCATGCAAACAAACTGTATTCATTCATTCAATGAAACAAATGTTATACATTGATTCAATTAAACAATCTGCACGAATTATTTCAATTAGAAGAGAGTTTCTCATTCATTCAATATCTCAACCTTTACTAATTCATTGAAAGAAAGGAAATGTATTTATTTCGTTCGTTTATTCTAAATTCAAACGTTCATTCAATGAACCAAACGTTATTCATTAATCCAATGAAACAAGCTGCATGTGTTAATTCAGTGAGAAGAGCTTCACTCTTACATTCCATGTCTCAAGCTTAATACATTCATTCAACCAAGCAAATAGTATTCATTCGTTCAAAGACACAAACGTTACACATTGAATCAATGAAACAAACTGCACGTGCAGTTGACCTCCTGTCATTCATTTATTGTCGCACGTTTAATACATTAATTCAACCAAACAAACTGTATTCATTCATTCAATGAAACAAACGTTACACATTGATTCAATTTAAAAAAACGGCACGTGCAGTAGAGCTTCTCTCATTCATTTCATGTCTCAAGCTGAATTCATTCATTCAAACAAACAAACTGTATTCATTCATTCAATGAAACAATTAAACAATCTGCACGAAATAATTCAATTAGAAGAGAGTTTCTCATTCATTCAATATCTCAAACTTTACTAATTCATTTCAAGAAAGGAAAGGTATTCATTCGTTCGTTTATTCTAAATTCAAACGTTCATCCAATGAAACGATCTGCTCGTGTTAATTCAATGAGTAAAGCTTCACTCTTTCATTCCATTCGTCTATTCTAGATTCAAAAGTTCACTCAATGAACCAAACGTCATTCATTAATCCAATGAAACAAGCTGCTTGTGTTAATTCAGTGAGCAGAGCTTCACTCTTTTATTCTTTGTCTCAAACTTAATACATTCATTCAACCAAACAAACTGTATTCATTCATTAAATGAAACAAACGTTACACATTGATTCAATTAAACAAACTGCACGTGCAGTCGAACTTCTGTCTATCACTTGATGTCTCAAAGTTTATACATTCACTCCACCAAACAAACTGCATTTATTCATTCAATGATCCAAACGGTACACATTGATTCAAATAAACAAGCTGCACGTGCAGAAGAGCATCTGTCATTCATTTAATGTTCCAAGCTTCATACAGTCATTCAACCAAACAAACAGTATTCATTCAAAGAAACAAACGTTATACATTGATTCAATTCAACAAACCGCACGCGCAGTAGAGCTTCTCTCATTCAGTCAATGTCTCAGGTTAAATACATACATTCAACCAAACAAACTGTATTCATTCAAAGAAACAAACGTTACACATTGATTCAATTCAACAAACTGCACAAATTAATTCAATTAGATAGAGTTTTCCATTCATTCAATATCTCAACCTTGACTAATTCATTGAAACAAAGGAAATGTATTCCTGCGTTCGTTTATTCTAAATTCAAACGTTCATCAAATGAAAGAAGCTGCTTGTGTTAATTCAGTGAGCAGAGCTTCAATCTTTCATTCCATGTCTCAAGCTTAATCCATTTATTCAACCAAACAATCAGTATTCATTCATTCAATGAAACAAACGTTCCACATTGATTCAATTAAACAAACTGCACGTGCAGTGGAGCTTCTCTCATTCAGTTAATTTCTCAAGTTTAATACATACATTCAACCAGCAAACTGTATTCATTCATTCAATGAAACAAATGTTATACATTGATTCAATTAAACAATCTGCACGAATTAATTCAATTAGAAGAGAGTTTCTCATTCATTCAATATCTCAACCTTTACTAATTCATTGAAAGAAAGGAAATGTATTCATTCATTCGCTTATTCTAAATTCAAACGTTCATCCAATGAAACAAGCTGCTTGTGTTAATTCAATGAGCAGAGCTTCACTCTTTCATTCCGTTCGTTTATTCCGAATTCAAACGTTCACTCAATCAACCAAACGTTCTTCATTGTTTCAATGAAACAAACGTTACACATTGATTCAATTAAACAAACTGCACGTGCAGTAGAGCACCTGTAATTCATTTAATGTCTCGAGCTTAATACATACATTCAACCTAACAAACGGTATTCATTCATTCAATGAAACAAACGTTACACATTGATTCAATTAAACAAACTGCACGTGCAGAAGAGCATCTGTCATTCATTTAATGTCTCAAGTTTAATACATACATTCAACCAAACAAACAGTATTCATTCATTCAATGAAACAAACGTTACACATTGATTCAATATTACAAACTGCACGTGCACAAGAGCATCTGTCATTCATTTAATGTCTCAGGTTTAATGCATACATTCAACCAAACGATCTGTATTCATTCTTTCAATGAAACAAACGTTACACATTGATTCAATTAAACAAACTGCACGTGCAGTAGAGCATCTATCATTCATTCATTCATTAAACAAACTGAACGAATTAATTCAACTAGAAGAGAGTTTCTCATTCATTCAATATCTCAACCTTTACTAATGTATTGAAAGAAAGGAAACCTATTCGTTTCGTTTATTTTTTCTAAATTCAAACGTTCGTTCAATGAACCAAACGTTATTCATTGATCCAATGAAAGAAGCTGCTAGTGTTAATTCAATGAGCAGAGCTTCACTCTTTCATTCCATGTCTCGAGCTTAATACACTCATTCAACCAAACAAACAGTATTCCTTCATCCAGTGAAACATACGTTATTCCTTCATTCAATGAGTTGAGCTTCTCTCATTCATTCAATGTCTCAAGCTTAACTGGTAAATTGAAAGAAACAAACTGTGTTCCTCCAGTCGTTGAAAGAAACGTCAATCCTTCATTCAAACGTTCTTCCTTGATTCAATGAAACAATCTGCAAGAGATGATTCCATGATTAGAGCTTCTCTCATTCTTTCAATGTCTCAAGCTTAATACATTCATTCAACCAAACAAACAGTATTCATTCATTCATTCAATGAAAAAACGTTACACATTGATTCAATTCAACAAACTGCACGTGGAGTAGAGATTCTTTCAATCATATCATGTCTCAAGTTTAACACATTCATTCAACCAAACAAACTGTCTTCATTCATTCAAAGAAACAAATGTTATACACTGATTCAATTAAACAAACTGCACGAATTAATTCAATTAGAAGAGAGGTTCTCATTCATTCAAAAGGAAAGGAAATGTATTCGTGTGGTCGTTCATTTTAAATTCCAACATTCATTCAATGAACCAAACGTTATTCATTGATCCAATGAAACAAACTGCTTGTGTTAATTCAATGAGCAGAGCTTCACTCTTTCATTCCATCTCTCGAGCTTAATACAATCATTGAAAAAGAAAACTGTATTCATTCATTCAATGAAACAAACGTTACACATTGATTCAATTAAACAAACTGACGTACAGTAGAGCTTCTATCATTCATTTAATGTCTCAAGCTTAGTACATTCATTCAACCAAACAAACTGTATTCAAGCTGCTTGTGTTAATTCAATGAGCAGAGCTTCACTCTTTCATTCCGTTCCTTTATTCCAAATTCAAACGTTCACTCAATGAACCAAACCTTCTTCCTTGATTCAATGAAACAATCTGCACGAGATGATTCCATGATTAGAGCTTCTCTCATTCTTTCAATGTCTCAAGCTTCATACATTCATTCAACCAAACAAACCGTAATCATTCAATCAATGAAACAAACGTTACACATTGATTCAATTAAAAACAACTGCACGTGCAGGACAGCTTCTTTCTATCGTTTCATTTCTCAAGTTTAATACATTCATTCAACCAAACAAACTGTATTCATTCATTCATTCAAAGAAATAAACGTTACACATTGATTCAATTAAACAAACTGCATATGCAGTAGACCTCCTGTCATTCATTCCATGTCTCAAGCTTAAGACTTTTATTGAACCAAACAAACAGTATTCATTCATTCAATGGAACAAACGTTACTCATTGATTCAACTAAAAAAACTGCACGTGCACTCGAGCTTCTCTCATTTAGTTAATGTTTCAAGGTTAATACATACATTCATGCAAACAAACTGTATTCATTCATTCAATGAAACAAATGTTAGACATTGATTCAATTAAACAATCTGCACGAATTAATTCAATTAGAAGGGAGTTTCTCATTCATTCAATATCTCAACCTTTACTAATTCATTGAAAGAAAGGAAATGTATTTATTTCGTTCGTTCATTCGAAATTCAAACGTTCATTCAATGAGCAAAGCTTCACTCTTTCATTCCATTCGTTTATTCTAGATTCAAACGTTCACTCAATGAACCAAACGTTATTCATTAATCCAATGAAACAAGCTGCTTGTGTTAATACAGTGAGCAGAGCTTCACTCTTTTATTCTTTGTCTCAAGCTTAACACATTCATTCAAACAAACAAACAGTATTCATTCATTCAATGATCCAAACGGTACACATTGATTCAAATAAACAAGCTGCACGTGCAGAAGAGCATCTGTCATTCATTTAATGTTCCAAGCTTCATACAGTCATTCAACCAAACAAACAGTATTCATTCAAAGAAACAAACGTTATACATTGATTCAATTCAACAAACCGCACGCGCAGTAGAGCTTCTCTCATTCAGTCAATGTCTCAGGTTAAATACATACATTCAACCAAACAAACTGTATTCATTCAAAGAAACAAACGTTACACATTGATTCAATTCAACAAACTGCACAAATTAATTCAATTAGATAGAGTTTCTCATTCATTCAATATCTCAACCTTGACTAATTCATTGAAACAAAGGAAATGTATTCCTGCGTTCGTTTATTCTAAATTCAAACGTTCATCAAATGAAAGAAGCTGCTTGTGTTAATTCAGTGAGCAGAGCTTCAATCTTTCATTCCATGTCTCAAGCTTAATCCATTTATTCAACCAAACAATCAGTATTCATTCATTCAATGAAACAAACGTTACACATTGATTCAATTAAACAAACTGCACGTGCAGTGGAGCTTCTCTCATTCAGTTAATTTCTCAAGTTTAATACATACATTCAACCAGCAAACTGTATTCATTCATTCAATGAAACAAATGTTATACATTGATTCAATTAAACAATCTGCACGAATTAATTCAATTAGAAGAGAGTTTCTCATTCATTCAATATCTCAACCTTTACTAATTCATTGAAAGAAAGGAAATGTATTCATTCATTCGTTTATTCTAAATTCAAACGTTCATCCAATGAAACAAGCTGCTTGTGTTAATTCAATGAGCAGAGCTTCACTCTTTCATTCCGTTCGTTTATTCCGAATTCAAACGTTCACTCAATCAACCAAACGTTCTTCATTGATTCAATGAAACAAACTGCACGCGATGATTTCATGATTAGAGCGTCTCTCATTCTTTCAATGTCTCAAGCTTAATTCATTCATTCAACCAAACAAACTGTATTCATTCATTCAATGAAACAAATGTTATACATTGATTCAATTAAACAAACTGCACGAATTAATTCAATGGGAAGAGAGTTTCTCATTGATTCAATATCTCCACCTTTACTAATTCATTGAAGGAAAGGAAATGTATTCATGTGTTCGTTTCTTCTAAATTCAAACATTCATTCAATGAACCAAACGTTACACATTGATTCAATTAAACAAACTGCACGTGCAGTAGAGCACCTGTAATTCATTTAATATCTCAAGCTTAATACATACATTCAACCGAACAAACGGTATTCATTCATTCAATGAAACAAACGTTACACATTGATTCAATTAAACAAACTCCACGTGCAGAAGAGCATCTGTCATTCATTTAATGTCTCAAGTTTAATACATACATTCAACCAAACAAACAGTATTCATTCATTCAATGAAACAAACGTTATACATTGATTCAATATTACAATCTGCACGTGCACAAGAGCATCTGTCATTCATTTAATGTCTCAGGTTTAATGCATACATTCAACCAAACGATCTGTATTCATTCATTCAATGAAACAAACGTTACACATTGATTCAATTAAACAAACTGCACGTGCAGTAGAGCATCTATCATTCATTCATTCATTAAACAAACTGAACGAATTAATTCAACTAGAAGAGAGTTTCTCATTCATTCAATATCTCAACCTTTACTAATGTATTGAAAGAAAGGAAACCTATTCGTTTCGTTTATTTTTTCTAAATTTAAACGTTCGTTCAAACGTTATTCATTGATCCAATGAAACAAGCTGCTAGTGTTAATTCAATGAGCAGAGCTTCACTCTTTCATTCCATGTCTCGAGCTTAATACACTCATTCAACCAAACAAACAGTATTCCTTCATTCAGTCAAACAAACGTTACACATTGATTCTATTTTAAAAAACTGCACGTGCAGTACAGCTTCTTTCTATCATTTCATTTCTCAAGTTTAATACATTCATTCAACCAAACAAACAGTATTCCTTCATTCAGTGAAACATACGTTATTCCTTGATTCAATGAGTTGAGCTTCCCTCATTCATTCAATGTCTCAAGCTTCATACATTCATTCAACCAAACAAACCGTAATCATTCAATCAATGAAACAAACGTTACACATTGATTCAATTAAAAACAACTGCACGTGCAGGACAGCTTCTTTCTATCGTTTCATTTCTCAAGTTTAATACATTCATTCAACCAAACAAACTGTATTCATTCATTCATTCAAAGAAATAAACGTTACACATTGATTCAATTAAACAAACTGCATATGCAGTAGACCTCCTGTCATTCATTCCATGTCTCAAGCTTAAGACTTTTATTGAACCAAACAAACAGTATTCATTCATTCAATGGAACAAACGTTACTCATTGATTCAACTAAAAAAACTGCACGTGCACTCGAGCTTCTCTCATTTAGTTAATGTTTCAAGGTTAATACATACATTCATGCAAACAAACTGTATTCATTCATTCAATGAAACAAATGTTAGACATTGATTCAATTAAACAATCTGCACGAATTAATTCAATTAGAAGGGAGTTTCTCATTCATTCAATATCTCAACCTTTACTAATTCATTGAAAGAAAGGAAATGTATTTATTTCGTTCGTTCATTCGAAATTCAAACGTTCATTCAATGAGCAAAGCTTCACTCTTTCATTCCATTCGTTTATTCTAGATTCAAACGTTCACTCAATGAACCAAACGTTATTCATTAATCCAATGAAACAAGCTGCTTGTGTTAATACAGTGAGCAGAGCTTCACTCTTTTATTCTTTGTCTCAAGCTTAACACATTCATTCAAACAAACAAACAGTATTCATTCATTCAATGATCCAAACGGTACACATTGATTCAAATAAACAAGCTGCACGTGCAGAAGAGCATCTGTCATTCATTTAATGTTCCAAGCTTCATACAGTCATTCAACCAAACAAACAGTATTCATTCAAAGAAACAAACGTTATACATTGATTCAATTCAACAAACCGCACGCGCAGTAGAGCTTCTCTCATTCAGTCAATGTCTCAGGTTAAATACATACATTCAACCAAACAAACTGTATTCATTCAAAGAAACAAACGTTACACATTGATTCAATTCAACAAACTGCACAAATTAATTCAATTAGATAGAGTTTCTCATTCATTCAATATCTCAACCTTGACTAATTCATTGAAACAAAGGAAATGTATTCCTGCGTTCGTTTATTCTAAATTCAAACGTTCATCAAATGAAAGAAGCTGCTTGTGTTAATTCAGTGAGCAGAGCTTCAATCTTTCATTCCATGTCTCAAGCTTAATCCATTTATTCAACCAAACAATCAGTATTCATTCATTCAATGAAACAAACGTTACACATTGATTCAATTAAACAAACTGCACGTGCAGTGGAGCTTCTCTCATTCAGTTAATTTCTCAAGTTTAATACATACATTCAACCAGCAAACTGTATTCATTCATTCAATGAAACAAATGTTATACATTGATTCAATTAAACAATCTGCACGAATTAATTCAATTAGAAGAGAGTTTCTCATTCATTCAATATCTCAACCTTTACTAATTCATTGAAAGAAAGGAAATGTATTCATTCATTCGTTTATTCTAAATTCAAACGTTCATCCAATGAAACAAGCTGCTTGTGTTAATTCAATGAGCAGAGCTTCACTCTTTCATTCCGTTCGTTTATTCCGAATTCAAACGTTCACTCAATCAACCAAACGTTCTTCATTGATTCAATGAAACAAACTGCACGCGATGATTTCATGATTAGAGCGTCTCTCATTCTTTCAATGTCTCAAGCTTAATTCATTCATTCAACCAAACAAACTGTATTCATTCATTCAATGAAACAAATGTTATACATTGATTCAATTAAACAAACTGCACGAATTAATTCAATGGGAAGAGAGTTTCTCATTGATTCAATATCTCCACCTTTACTAATTCATTGAAGGAAAGGAAATGTATTCATGTGTTCGTTTCTTCTAAATTCAAACATTCATTCAATGAACCAAACGTTACACATTGATTCAATTAAACAAACTGCACGTGCAGTAGAGCACCTGTAATTCATTTAATATCTCAAGCTTAATACATACATTCAACCGAACAAACGGTATTCATTCATTCAATGAAACAAACGTTACACATTGATTCAATTAAACAAACTCCACGTGCAGAAGAGCATCTGTCATTCATTTAATGTCTCAAGTTTAATACATACATTCAACCAAACAAACAGTATTCATTCATTCAATGAAACAAACGTTATACATTGATTCAATATTACAATCTGCACGTGCACAAGAGCATCTGTCATTCATTTAATGTCTCAGGTTTAATGCATACATTCAACCAAACGATCTGTATTCATTCATTCAATGAAACAAACGTTACACATTGATTCAATTAAACAAACTGCACGTGCAGTAGAGCATCTATCATTCATTCATTCATTAAACAAACTGAACGAATTAATTCAACTAGAAGAGAGTTTCTCATTCATTCAATATCTCAACCTTTACTAATGTATTGAAAGAAAGGAAACCTATTCGTTTCGTTTATTTTTTCTAAATTTAAACGTTCGTTCAAACGTTATTCATTGATCCAATGAAACAAGCTGCTAGTGTTAATTCAATGAGCAGAGCTTCACTCTTTCATTCCATGTCTCGAGCTTAATACACTCATTCAACCAAACAAACAGTATTCCTTCATTCAGTCAAACAAACGTTACACATTGATTCTATTTTAAAAAACTGCACGTGCTGTACAGCTTCTTTCTATCATTTCATTTCTCAAGTTTAATACATTCATTCAACCAAACAAACAGTATTCCTTCATTCAGTGAAACATACGTTATTCCTTGATTCAATGAGTTGAGCTTCCCTCATTCATTCAATGTCTCAAGCTTAACTGGTTCATTGAAAGAAACAAACTGTGTTCGTCCAGTCGTTGAAAGAAACGTCAATCCTTCATTCAAACGTTCTTCCTTGATTCAATGAAACAATCTGCACGAGATGATTCCATGATTAGAGCTTCTCTCATTCTTTCAATGTCTCAAGCTTAATACATTCATTCAACCAAACAAACCGTAATCATTCATTCAATGAAACAAACGTTACACATTTATTCAATTAAAAAAAACTGCACGTGCAGTACAGCTTCTTTCTATCATTTCATTTCTCAAGTTTAATACATTCATTCAACCAAACAAACAGTATTCATTCATTCAATGGAACAAACGTTACGCATTGATTCAACTAAAAAAACTGCACGTGAAGTCGAGCTTCTCTCATTTAGTTAATGTCTCAAGTTTAATACATAGATTCATGCAAACAAACTGTATTCATTCATTCAATGAAACAAATGTTATACATTGATTCAATTAAACAATCTGCACGAATTATTTCAATTAGAAGAGAGTTTCTCATTCATTCAATATCTCAACCTTTACTAATTCATTGAAAGAAAGGAAATGTATTTATTTCGTTCGTTTATTCTAAATTCAAACGTTCATTCAATGAACCAAACGTTATTCATTAATCCAATGAAACAAGCTGCATGTGTTAAATCAGTGAGAAGAGCTTCACTCTTACATTCCATGTCTCAAGCTTAATACATTCATTCAACCAAGCAAATAGTATTCATTCTTTCAAAGACACAAACGTTACACATTGAATCAATGAAACAAACTGCACGTGCAGTTGACCTCCTGTCATTCATTTATTGTCGCATGTTTAATACATTAATTCAACCAAACAAACTGTATTCATTCATTCAATGAAACAAACGTTACACATTGATTCAATTTAAAAAAACGGCACGTGCAGTAGAGCTTCTCTCATTCATTTCATGTCTCAAGCTGAATTCATTCATTCAAACAAACAAACTGTATTCATTCATTCAATGAAACAATTAAACAATCTGCACGAAATAATTCAATTAGAAGAGAGTTTCTCATTCATTCAATATCTCAAACTTTACTAATTCATTTCAAGAAAGGAAAAGTATCCATTCGTTCGTTTATTCTAAATTCAAACGTTCATCCAATGAAACGATCTGCTCGTGTTAATTCAATGAGTAAAGCTTCACTCTTTCATTCCATTCGTCTATTCTAGATTCAAAAGTTCACTCAATGAACCAAACGTCATTCATTAATCCAATGAAACAAGCTGCTTGTGTTAATTCAGTGAGCAGAGCTTCACTCTTTCATTCTTTGTCTCAAACTTAATACATTCATTCAACCAAACAAACTGTATTCATTCATTAAATGAAACAAACGTTACACATTGATTCAATTAAACAAACTGCACGTGCAGTCGAACTTCTGTCTATCATTTGATGTCTCAAAGTTTATACATTCACTCCACCAAACAAACTGCATTTATTCATTCAATGATCCAAACGGTACACATTGATTCAAATAAACAAGCTGCACGTGCAGAAGAGCATCTGTCATTCATTTAATGTTCCAAGCTTCATACAGTCATTCAACCAAACAAACAGTATTCATTCAAAGAAACAAACGTTATACATTGATTCAATTCAACAAACCGCACGCGCAGTAGAGCTTCTCTCATTCAGTCAATGTCTCAGGTTAAATACATACATTCAACCAAACAAACTGTATTCATTCAAAGAAACAAACGTTACACATTGATTCAATTCAACAAACTGCACAAATTAATTCAATTAGATAGAGTTTCTCATTAATTCAATATCTCAACCTTGACTAATTCATTGAAACAAAGGAAATGTATTCCTGCGTTCGTTTATTCTAAATTCAAACGTTCATCAAATGAAACAAGCTGCTTGTGTTAATTCAGTGAGCAGAGCTTCAATCTTTCATTCCATGTCTCAAGCTTAATCCATTTATTCAACCAAACAATCAGTATTCATTCATTCAATGAAACAAACGTTATACATTGATTCAATTAAACAAACTGCACGTGCAGTGGAGCTTCTCTCATTCAGTTAATTTCTCAAGTTTAATACATACATTCAACCAGCAAACTGTATTCATTCATTCAATGAAACAAATGTTATACATTGATTCAATTAAACAATCTGCACGAATTAATTCAATTAGAAGAGAGTTTCTCATTCATTCAATATCTCAACCTTTACTAATTCATTGAAAGAAAGGAAATGTATTCATTCATTCGTTTATTCTAAATTCAAACGTTCATCCAATGAAACAAGCTGCTTGTGTTAATTCAATGAGCAGAGCTTCACTCTTTCATTCCGTTCGTTTATTCCGAATTCAAACGTTCACTCAATCAACCAAACGTTCTTCATTGATTCAATGAAACAAACTGCACGCGATGATTTCATGATTAGAGCGTCTCTCATTCTTTCAATGTCTCAAGCTTAATTCATTCATTCAACCAAACAAACTGTATTCATTCATTCAATGAAACAAATGTTATACATTGATTCAATTAAACAAACTGCACGAATTAATTCAATGGGAAGAGAGTTTCTCATTGATTCAATATCTCCACCTTTACTAATTCATTGAAGGAAAGGAAATGTATTCATGTGTTCGTTTCTTCTAAATTCAAACATTCATTCAATGAACCAAACGTTACACATTGATTCAATTAAACAAACTGCACGTGCAGTAGAGCACCTGTAATTCATTTAATATCTCAAGCTTAATACATACATTCAACCGAACAAACGGTATTCATTCATTCAATGAAACAAACGTTACACATTGATTCAATTAAACAAACTGCACGTGCAGAAGAGCATCTGTCATTCATTTAATGTCTCAAGTTTAATACATACATTCAACCAAACAAACAGTATTCATTCATTCAATGAAACAAACGTTACACATTGATTCAATATTACAAACTGCACGTGCACAAGATCATATGTCATTCATTTAATGTCTCAGGTTTAATGCATACATTCAACCAAACGATCTGTATTCATTCATTCAATGGAACAAACGTTACGCGTTGATTCAACTAAAAAAACTGCACGTGCAGTGGAGCTTCTCTCATTCAGTTAATTTCTCAAGTTTAATACATACATTCAACCAAACAAACTGTATTCATTCAATGAAACAAATGTTATACATTGATTCAATTAAACAATCTGCACGAATTAATTCAATTAGAAGAGAGTTTCTCATTCATTCAATATCTCCAACTGTACAAATTCATTGAAAGAAAGGAAATGTATTCATGTGTTCGTTTCTTCTAAATTCAAACATTCATTCAATGAACCAAACGTTACACATTGATTCAATTAAACAAACTGCACGTGCAGTAGAGCACCTGTAATTCATTTAATATCTCAAGCTTAATACATACATTCAACCGAACAAACGGTGTTCATTCATTCAATGAAACAAACGTTACACATTGATTCAATTAAACAAACTCCACGTGCAGAAGAGCATCTGTCATTCATTTAATGTCTCAAGTTTAATACATACATTCAACCAAACAAACAGTATTCATTCATTCAATGAAACAAACGTTACACATTGATTCAATATTACAAACTGCACGTGCACAAGAGCATCTGTCATTCATTTAATGTCTCAGGTTTAATGCATACATTCAACCAAACGATCTGTATTCATTCATTCAATGAAACAAACGTTACACATTGATTCAATTAAACAAACTGCACGTGCAGTAGAGCATCTATCATTCATTCATTCATTAAACAAACTGAACGAATTAATTCAACTAGAAGAGAGTTTCTCATTCATTCAATATCTCAACCTTTACTAATGTATTGAAAGAAAGGAAACCTATTCGTTTCGTTTATTTTTTCTAAATTTAAACGTTCGTTCAAACGTTATTCATTGATCCAATGAAACAAGCTGCTAGTGTTAATTCAATGAGCAGAGCTTCACTCTTTCATTCCATGTCTCGAGCTTAATACACTCATTCAACCAAACAAACAGTATTCCTTCATTCAGTCAAACAAACGTTACACATTGATTCTATTTTAAAAAACTGCACGTGCAGTACAGCTTCTTTCTATCATTTCATTTCTCAAGTTTAATACATTCATTCAACCAAACAAACAGTATTCCTTCATTCAGTGAAACATACGTTATTCCTTGATTCAATGAGTTGAGCTTCCCTCATTCATTCAATGTCTCAAGCTTAACTGGTTCATTGAAAGAAACAAACTGTGTTCGTCCAGTCGTTGAAAGAAACGTCAATCCTTCATTCAAACGTTCTTCCTTGATTCAATGAAACAATCTGCACGAGATGATTCCATGATTAGAGCTTCTCTCATTCTTTCAATGTCTCAAGCTTAATACATTCATTCAACCAAACAAACCGTAATCATTCATTCAATGAAACAAACGTTACACATTTATTCAATTAAAAAAAACTGCACGTGCAGTACAGCTTCTTTCTATCATTTCATTTCTCAAGTTTAATACATTCATTCAACCAAACAAACAGTATTCATTCATTCAATGGAACAAACGTTACGCATTGATTCAACTAAAAAAACTGCACGTGAAGTCGAGCTTCTCTCATTTAGTTAATGTCTCAAGTTTAATACATAGATTCATGCAAACAAACTGTATTCATTCATTCAATGAAACAAATGTTATACATTGATTCAATTAAACAATCTGCACGAATTATTTCAATTAGAAGAGAGTTTCTCATTCATTCAATATCTCAACCTTTACTAATTCATTGAAAGAAAGGAAATGTATTTATTTCGTTCGTTTATTCTAAATTCAAACGTTCATTCAATGAACCAAACGTTATTCATTAATCCAATGAAACAAGCTGCATGTGTTAATTCAGTGAGAAGAGCTTCACTCTTACATTCCATGTCTCAAGCTTAATACATTCATTCAACCAAGCAAATAGTATTCATTCGTTCAAAGACACAAACGTTACACATTGAATCAATGAAACAAACTGCACGTGCAGTAGACCTCCTGTCATTCATTTATTGTCGCATCTTTAATACATTAATTCAACCAAACAAACTGTATTCATTCATTCAATGAAACAAACGTTACACATTGATTCAATTTAAAAAAACGGCACGTGCAGTAGAGCTTCTCTCATTCATTTCATGTCTCAAGCTGAATTCATTCATTCAAACAAACAAACTGTATTCATTCATTCAATGAAACAAACGTTACACATTGATTCAATTTAAAAAAACGGCACGTGCAGTAGAGCTTCTCTCATTCTTTTCATGTCTCAAGCTGAATTCATTCATTCAAACAAACAAACTGTATTCATTCATTAAATGAAACAAACGTTACACATTGATTCAATTAAACAAACTGCACGTGCAGTCGAACTTCTGTCTATCATTTGATGTCTCAAAGTTTATACATTCACTCCACCAAACAAACTGCATTTATTCATTCAATGATCCAAACGGTACACATTGATTCAAATAAACAAGCTGCACGTGCAGAAGAGCATCTGTCATTCATTTAATGTTCCAAGCTTCATACAGTCATTCAACCAAACAAACAGTATTCATTCAAAGAAACAAACGTTATACATTGATTCAATTCAACAAACCGCACGCGCAGTAGAGCTTCTCTCATTCAGTCAATGTCTCAGGTTAAATACATACATTCAACCAAACAAACTGTATTCATTCAAAGAAACAAACGTTACACATTGATTCAATTCAACAAACTGCACAAATTAATTCAATTAGATAGAGTTTCTCATTCATTCAATATCTCAACCTTGACTAATTCATTGAAACAAAGGAAATGTATTCCTGCGTTCGTTTATTCTAAATTCAAACGTTCATCAAATGAAACAAGCTGCTTGTGTTAATTCAGTGAGCAGAGCTTCAATCTTTCATTCCATGTCTCAAGCTTAATCCATTTATTCAACCAAACAATCAGTATTCATTCATTCAATGAAACAAACGTTCCACATTGATTCAATTAAACAAACTGCACGTGCAGTGGAGCTTCTCTCATTCAGTTAATTTCTCAAGTTTAATACATACATTCAACCAGCAAACTGTATTCATTCATTCAATGAAACAAATGTTATACATTGATTCAATTAAACAATCTGCACGAATTAATTCAATTAGAAGAGAGTTTCTCATTCATTCAATATCTCAACCTTTACTAATTCATTGAAAGAAAGGAAATGTATTCATTCATTCGTTTATTCTAAATTCAAACGTTCATCCAATGAAACAAGCTGCTTGTGTTAATTCAATGAGCAGAGCTTCACTCTTTCATTCCGTTCGTTTATTCCGAATTCAAACGTTCACTCAATCAACCAAACGTTCTTCCTTGATTCAATGAAACAAACGTTACACATTGATTCAATTAAACAAACTGCACGTGCAGTAGAGCACCTGTAATTCATTTAATGTCTCGTGCTTAATACATACATTCAACCAAACAAACGGTATTCATTCATTCAATGAAACAAACGTTACACATTGATTCAATTAAACAAACTGCACGTGCACAAGAGCATCTGTCATTCATTTAATGTCTCAGGTTTAATGCATACATTCAACCAAACGATCTGTATTCATTCATTCAATGAAACAAACGTTACACATTGATTCAATTAAACAAACTGCACGTGCGGTAGAGCATCTATCATTCATTCATTCATTAAACAAACTGAACGAATTAATTCAACTAGAAGAGAGTTTCTCATTCATTCAATATCTCAACCTTTACTAATGTATTGAAAGAAAGGAAACCTATTCGTTTCGTTTATTTTTTCTAAATTCAAACGTTCGTTCAATGAACCAAACGTTATTCATTGATCCAATGAAACAAGCTGCTAGTGTTAATTCAATGAGCAGAGCTTCACTCTTTCATTCCATGTCTCGAGCTTAATACACTCATTCAACCAAACAAACAGTATTCCTTCATTCAGTGAAACATACGTTATTCCTTGATTCAATGAGTTGAGCTTCTCTCATTCATTCAATGTCTCAAGCTTAACTGGTAAATTGAAAGAAACAAACTGTGTTCCTCCAGTCGTTGAAAGAAACGTCAATCCTTCATTCAAACGTTCTTCCTTGATTCAATGAAACAATCTGCAAGAGATGATTCCATGATTAGAGCTTCTCTCATTCTTTCAATGTCTCAAGCTTAATACATTCATTCAACCAAACAAACAGTATTCATTCATTCATTCAATGAAAAAACGTTACACATTGATTCAATTCAACAAACTGCACGTGGAGTAGAGATTCTTTCAATCATTTCATGTCTCAAGTTTTACACATTCATTCAACCAAACAAACTGTCTTCATTCATTCAAAGAAACAAATGTTATACACTGATTCAATTAAACAAACTGCACGAATTAATTCAATTAGAAGAGAGGTTCTCATTCATTCAAAAGGAAAGGAAATGTATTCGTGTGGTCGTTCATTTTAAATTCCAACATTCATTCAATGAACCAAACGTTATTCATTGATCCAATGAAACAAACTGCTTGTGTTAATTCAATGAGCAGAGCTTCACTCTTTCATTCCATCTCTCGAGCTTAATACAATCATTGAAAAAGAAAACTGTATTCATTCATTCAATGAAACAAACGTTACACATTGATTCAATTAAACAAACTGCACGTACAGTAGAGCTTCTATCATTCATTTAATGTCTCAAGCTTAGTACATTCATTCAACCAAACAAACTGTATTCAAGCTGCTTGTGTTAATTCAATGAGCAGAGCTTCACTCTTTCATTCCGTTCCTTTATTCCAAATTCAAACGTTCACTCAATGAACCAAACCTTCTTCCTTGATTCAATGAAACAATCTGCACGAGATGATTCCATGATTAGAGCTTCTCTCATTCTTTCAATGTCTCAAGCTTCCTACATTCATTCAACCAAACAAACCGTAATCATTCAATCAATGAAACAAACGTTACACATTGATTCAATTAAAAACAACTGCACGTGCAGGACAGCTTCTTTCTATCATTTCATTTCTCAAGTTTAATACATTCATTCAACCAAACAAACTGTATTCATTCATTCATTCAAAGAAATAAACGTTACACATTGATTCAATTAAACAAACTGCATGTGCAGTAGACCTCCTGTCATTCATTCCATGTCTCAAGCTTAAGACTTTTATTGAACCAAACAAACAGTATTCATTCATTCAATGGAACAAACGTTACGCATTGATTGAACTAAAAAAACTGCACGTAAAGTCGAGCTTCTCTCATTTAGTTAATGTCTCAAGTTTAATACATAGATTCATGCAAACAAACTGTATTCATTCATTCAATGAAACAAATGTTATACATTGATTCAATTAAACAATCTGCACGAATTATTTCAATTAGAAGAGAGTTTCTCATTCATTCAATATCTCAACCTTTACTAATTCATTGAAAGAAAGGAAATGTATTTATTTCGTTCGTTTATTCTAAATTCAAACGTTCACTCAATGAACCAAACGTTATTCATTAATCCAATGAAACAAGCTGCATGTGTTAATTCAGTGAGAAGAGCTTCACTCTTACATTCCATGTCTCAAGCTTAATACATTCATTCAACCAAGCAAATAGTATTCATTCATTCAAAGACACAAACGTTACACATTGAATCAATGAAACAAACTGCACGTGCAGTAGACCTCCTGTCATTCATTTATTGTCGCATGTTTAATACATTAATTCAACCAAACAAACTGTATTCATTCATTCAATGAAACAAACGTTACACATTGTTTCAATTTAAAAAAACGGCACGTGCAGTAGAGCTTCTCTCATTCATTTCATGTCTCAAGCTGAATTCATTCATTCAAACAAACAAACTGTATTCATTCATTCAATGAAACAATTAAACAACCTGCACGAAATAATTCAATTAGAAGAGAGTTTCTCATTCATTCAATATCTCAAACTTTACTAATTCATTTAAAGAAAGGAAAGGTATTCATTCGTTCGTTTATTCTAAATTCAAACGTTCATCCAATGAAACGATCTGCTCGTGTTAATTCAATGAGTAAAGCTTCACTCTTTCATTCCATTCGTCTATTCTAGATTCAAAAGTTCACTCAATGAACCAAACGTCATTCATTAATCCAATGAAACAAGCTGCTTGTGTTAATTCAGTGAGCAGAGCTTCACTCTTTTATTCTTTGTCTCAAACTTAATACATTCATTCAACCAAACAAACTGTATTCATTCATTAAATGAAACAAACGTTACACATTGATTCAATTAAACAAACTGCACGTGCAGTCGAACTTCTGTCTATCATTTGATGTCTCAAAGTTTATACATTCGCTCCACCAAACAAACTGCATTTATTCATTCAATGATCCAAACGGTACACATTGATTCAAATAAACAAGCTGCACGTGCAGAAGAGCATCTGTCATTCATTTAATGTTCCAAGCTTCATACAGTCATTCAACCAAACAAACAGTATTCATTCAAAGAAACAAACGTTATACATTGATTCAATTCAACAAACCGCACGCGCAGTAGAGCTTCTCTCATTCAGTCAATGTCTCAGGTTAAATACATACATTCAACCAAACAAACTGTATTCATTCAAAGAAACAAACGTTACACATTGATTCAATTCAACAAACTGCACAAATTAATTCAATTAGATAGAGTTTCTCATTCATTCAATATCTCAACCTTGACTAATTCATTGAAACAAAGGAAATGTATTCCTGCGTTCGTTTATTCTAAATTCAAACGTTCATCAAATGAAACAAGCTGCTTGTGTTAATTCAGTGAGCAGAGCTTCAATCTTTCATTCCATGTCTCAAGCTTAATCCATTTATTCAACCAAACAATCAGTATTCATTCATTCAATGAAACAAACGTTCCACATTGATTCAATTAAACAAACTGCACGTGCAGTGGAGCTTCTCTCATTCAGTTAATTTCTCAAGTTTAATACATACATTCAACCAGCAAACTGTATTCATTCATTCAATGAAACAAATGTTATACATTGATTCAATTAAACAATCTGCACGAATTAATTCAATTAGAAGAGAGTTTCTCATTCATTCAATATCTCAACCTTGACTAATTCATTGAAAGAAAGGAAATGTATTCATTCATTCGTTTATTCTAAATTCAAACGTTCATCCAATGAAACAAGCTGCTTGTGTTAATTCAATGAGCAGAGCTTCACTCTTTCATTCCGTTCGTTTATTCCAAATTCAAACGTTCACTCAATCAACCAAACGTTCTTCATTGATTCAATGAAACAAACGTTACACATTGATTCAATTAAACAAACTGCACGTGCAGTAGAGCACCTGTAATTCATTTAATGTCTCGTGCTTAATACATACATTCAACCAAACAAACGGTATTCATTCATTCAATGAAACAAACGTTACACATTGATTCAATTAAACAAACTGCACGTGCACAAGAGCATCTGTCATTCATTTAATGTCTCAGGTTTAATGCATACATTCAACCAAACGATCTGTATTCATTCATTCAATGAAACAAACGTTACACATTGATTCAATTAAACAAACTGCACGTGCGGTAGAGCATCTATCATTCATTCATTCATTAAACAAACTGAACGAATTAATTCAACTAGAAGAGAGTTTCTCATTCATTCAATATCTCAACCTTTACTAATGTATTGAAAGAAAGGAAACCTATTCGTTTCGTTTATTTTTTCTAAATTCAAACGTTCGTTCAATGAACCAAACGTTATTCATTGATCCAATGAAACAAGCTGCTAGTGTTAATTCAATGAGCAGAGCTTCACTCTTTCATTCCATGTCTCGAGCTTAATACACTCATTCAACCAAACAAACAGTATTCCTTCATTCAGTGAAACATACGTTATTCCTTGATTCAATGAGTTGAGCTTCTCTCATTCATTCAATGTCTCAAGCTTAACTGGTAAATTGAAAGAAACAAACTGTGTTCCTCCAGTCGTTGAAAGAAACGTCAATCCTTCATTCAAACGTTCTTCCTTGATTCAATGAAACAATCTGCAAGAGATGATTCCATGATTAGAGCTTCTCTCATTCTTTCAATGTCTCAAGCTTAATACATTCATTCAACCAAACAAACAGTATTCATTCATTCATTCAATGAAAAAACGTTACACATTGATTCAATTCAACAAACTGCACGTGGAGTAGAGATTCTTTCAATCATTTCATGTCTCAAGTTTTACACATTCATTCAACCAAACAAACTGTCTTCATTCATTCAAAGAAACAAATGTTATACACTGATTCAATTAAACAAACTGCACGAATTAATTCAATTAGAAGAGAGGTTCTCATTCATTCAAAAGGAAAGGAAATGTATTCGTGTGGTCGTTCATTTTAAATTCCAACATTCATTCAATGAACCAAACGTTATTCATTGATCCAATGAAACAAACTGCTTGTGTTAATTCAATGAGCAGAGCTTCACTCTTTCATTCCATCTCTCGAGCTTAATACAATCATTGAAAAAGAAAACTGTATTCATTCATTCAATGAAACAAACGTTACACATTGATTCAATTAAACAAACTGCACGTACAGTAGAGCTTCTATCATTCATTTAATGTCTCAAGCTTAGTACATTCATTCAACCAAACAAACTGTATTCAAGCTGCTTGTGTTAATTCAATGAGCAGAGCTTCACTCTTTCATTCCGTTCCTTTATTCCAAATTCAAACGTTCACTCAATGAACCAAACCTTCTTCCTTGATTCAATGAAACAATCTGCACGAGATGATTCCATGATTAGAGCTTCTCTCATTCTTTCAATGTCTCAAGCTTCATACATTCATTCAACCAAACAAACCGTAATCATTCAATCAATGAAACAAACGTTACACATTGATTCAATTAAAAACAACTGCACGTGCAGGACAGCTTCTTTCTATCATTTCATTTCTCAAGTTTAATACATTCATTCAACCAAACAAACTGTATTCATTCATTCATTCAAAGAAATAAACGTTACACATTGATTCAATTAAACAAACTGCATGTGCAGTAGACCTCCTGTCATTCATTCCATGTCTCAAGCTTAAGACTTTTATTGAACCAAACAAACAGTATTCATTCATTCAATGGAACAAACGTTACTCATTGATTCAACTAAAAAAACTGCACGTGCAATCGAGCTTCTCTCATTTAGTTAATGTTTCAAGGTTAATACATACATTCATGCAAACAAACTGTATTCATTCATTCAATGAAACAAATGTTAGACATTGATTCAATTAAACAATCTGCACGAATTAATTCAATTAGAAGGGAGTTTCTCATTCATTCAATATCTCAACCTTTACTAATTCATTGAAAGAAAGGAAATGTATTTATTTCGTTCGTTCATTCGAAATTCAAACGTTCATTCAATGAGCAAAGCTTCACTCTTTCATTCCATTCGTTTATTCTAGATTCAAACGTTCACTCAATGAACCAAACGTTATTCATTAATCCAATGAAACAAGCTGCTTGTGTTAATACAGTGAGCAGAGCTTCACTCTTTTATTCTTTGTCTCAAGCTTAACACATTCATTCAAACAAACAAACAGTATTCATTCATTCAATGAAACAAACGTTACGCGTTGATTCAATTAAACAACCTGAACGTGCAGTGGAGCTTGTACCATTCAATTAATGTCTCAAGTTTAGAACATACTTTCAAGCAAGCAAACAGTATTCTTTCATTAAATGAAACAAACGTTACACATTGATTCAATTCAACACACTGCACGTGCAGTAGACCTTAACGTTTGAATTTAGAATAAAAGAACGAATTTTATTTCTTTCAATGAGCTTTTGAGTGCGAGCAGCAGCTAAGGTAAGACTGTATGTTTTAAAAGTACTTACCGGTAGCGGGCAGCGGTGTTTTTTTTCACTCTCTCTTCACAGAAAGAGCGGGAGCAGCAGGGGGAAGTGACGACGACCAGAGAGGTAGCCGGGAAGGAAAGCAGTGAGTGTAAATGCTCACCCTTCGACGCTAACGGTCATTGTGAGTGCGAGCAGCAGCTAAGGTGAGACTGTTCGTTTTAAAAGGACTCACCTTTAGCGGGCAGCGGTGTTTTTTTTTCACTCTCTCTTCACAGAAAGAGCGGGAGCAGCAGGGGGAAGTGACGACGACCAGAGAGGTAGCCGGGAAGGAAAGCAGTGAGTATAAATGCTCACCCTTCGACGCCAACGGTCATTGTGAGTGCGAGCAGCAGCTAAGGTGAGACTGTTTGTTTTAAAAGGACTCACCTTTAGCGGGCAGCGGTGTTTTTTTTCACTCTCTCGTCACAGAAAGAGCGGGAGCAGCAGGGGGAAGTGACGACGACCAGAGAGGCAGCCGGGAAGGAAAGCAGTGAGTATAAATACTCACCCTTTCGACGCTAATGGTCATTTTGAGTGCGAGCAGCAGCTAAGGTAAGACTGTTTGTTTTAAAAGTACTTACCGGTTTGTTTAATTGTTTCATTGAATGAATGAATACAGTTTGTTTGGTTGAATGAACGAATTATGCTTGAGACATGAAATGAAGGAGAGAAGCTCGACTGCACGTGCAGTGTGTTTAATTGAATCAATGTGTAATGTTTGTTCCTTTGAATGAAAGAATACAGTTTGTTTGTTTGAATGTATGTACTAAACTTGAGACATTAAATGAATGGTAGAAGCTCCACTGCACGTGCAGTTTATTATATTGAATCAATGTGTAACGTTTGTTTCATTGAATGAACACAGTTTGTTTGGTTGAATGAATGTATTAAGTTTGAGTCATGAAATGAATGACAGGAGGTCTACTGCACGTGCACTTTTTAAAATTGAATCAATGTGTAACGTTTGTTTCTTTGAATGAATGAATACAGTTTGTTTGGTTGAATGAATGTATTAAACTTTAGACATTAAAGGAATGATAGATGCTCTACTGCACTTGCATTTTGTTTTATTGTATCAATGTGTAACGTTTGTTTCATTGAACGAATCAGTCCTGTCTGTTTGCTTGTATGTATGTACTAAACTTGAGACATGAAATGAATGAGAGAAGCTTCACTGCAAGTGCCGTTTGTTTCATTGAATGAATGAATACTCTTCCTTAAGTTGAATGAATGTATTCACCGTGAGACATGAAATGATAGACAGAAGCTCTACTGTACGCGCAGTTTGTTTAATTGAATCAATGTGTAACGTTTGTTACATTGAATGAATGAATACAGTTTGTTTAGTTGAATGAATGTAATCAGCTTGAGACATTGAAAGAATGAGAGAAGTTCAAATCATGGAATCATCTCGTGCAGTTTGTTTCATTGAATCAATGAAGAACGTTTGAATGAATGATTGAAGTTGTTTTCAACGACAGAACGAACACAGTTTGTTTCTTTCAATGAACGAATTAAGCTTGAGGTATTGAATGAATGAGAGAAGCTCAACTCATTGAATCAACGAATACCGTTTGTTTCATTGAATGAATTAATACAGTTTTCTTCTTTCAATGATTGTATTAAGCTCGAGACATGGAATGAAAGAGTGAAGCTTTGCTCATTGAATGAACACAAGCAGCTTGTTTCGTTGGATCAATGTCTAACGTTTGATTCATTGAATGAACGTTTGAATATAGAATACACTAACGAATGAATACATTTCATTTCTTTCAATGAATGAGTAATGGTTGAGATCTTTAATGAATGAGAAACTCTCTTCTAATTGAATTAATTGGTGCAGTTTATTTAATTGAATCAATGTATAACATTTGGTTCATTGAATGAATGAAAACAGTTTGTTTGGTTGAATGTATTATGATTGCGACATGAAATGATAGACAGAAGCTCGACTGTACGTGCAGTTTGCTTAATTGAATCAATGTGTAACGTTTGTGTCTTTGAATGAATACAGTGTGCTTGGTTGAATGAATGTATTAGGCTTGAGACACTGAAAGGATGAGAGAAGCTCTACTGTACGTGCTTTTTCTTCAATTAAATCAATGTGTAACGTTTGCTTCATTGAATGAATACTGTTTATTTGGTTGAGGGAATGTATTAAACTGGAGACATGAAATGAATGACAGGAGGTCTACTGCACGTGCAGTTTGTTGAATTGAATCAATCTGTAACGTTTGTTTCTTTGAATGAATGAATACAGTTTTTTGCTTGAATGTATGTACTAAACTTGAGACAGTATTTAATGTCTCAAAGAAACAAACGTTACCCATTGTTTCAATTAAACAAACTGCACGTGCAGTAGACCTCCTGTCATTCATTTCATGTCTCAAGCTTAATACATTGATTCTACCAAACAAGCAGTATTCATTCATTCAAAGCAACAAACATTACACATTGATTCAATTAAGTAAACTGCACGAATTAATTCAATTAGAAGAGAGTTTCTCATTCATTCAATACCTTTACTAATTCATTGAAAGAAAGGAAATGTATCCTTTCGTTCGTTTACTGTAAATTCAATTAAACAAGCCGCTTGTGTTAATTCAATGAGCAGAGCTTCACTCTTTCCTTGCGTACCTTTATTCCAAATTCAAACATTCACTCAATGAACCAAACGTTCTTCATTGATTCAATGAAACAAACTGCACGCGATGATTCCATGATTAGAGCGTCTCTCATTCTTTCAATGTCTCAAGCTTAATACATTCATTCAACCAAACAAACTACATTCATTCATTCAATTGAAACAAGCGTTACACATTGATTCAAGTTAAAAAAACTGCACGTGCAGTACAGCTGCTCTCTGTCATTTCATTTCTCAAGCATAATACGTCCATTCAACCAAACAAACTGTATTCATTCATTCAATGAAACAAATGTTATACATTGATTCAATTAAACAAACTGCACGAATTAATTCAATGGGAAGAGAGTTTCTCATTGATTCAATATCTCCACCTTTACTAATTCATTGAAGGAAAGGAAATGTATTCATGTGTTCGTTTCTTCTAAATTCAAACATTCATTCAATGAACCAAACGTTACACATTGATTCAATTAAACAAACTGCACGTGCAGTAGAGCACCTGTAATTCATTTAATATCTCAAGCTTAATACATACATTCAACCGAACAAACGGTATTCATTCATTCAATGAAACAAACGTTACACATTGATTCAATTAAACAAACTGCACGTGCAGAAGAGCATCTGTCATTCATTTAATGTCTCAAGTTTAATACATACATTCAACCAAACAATCAGTATTCATTCATTCAATGAAACAAACGTTCCACATTGATTCAATTAAACAAACTGCACGTGCAGTGGAGCTTCTCTCATTCAGTTAATTTCTCAAGTTTAATACATACATTCAACCAGCAAACTGTATTCATTCATTCAATGAAACAAATGTTATACATTGATTCAATTAAACAATCTGCACGAATTAATTCAATTAGAAGAGAGTTTCTCATTCATTCAATATCTCAACCTTTACTAATTCATTGAAAGAAAGGAAATGTATTCATTCATTCGTTTATTCTAAATTCAAACGTTCATCCAATGAAACAAGCTGCTTGTGTTAATTCAATGAGCAGAGCTTCACTCTTTCATTCCGTTCGTTTATTCCGAATTCAAACGTTCACTCAATCAACCAAACGTTCTTCCTTGATTCAATGAAACAAACGTTACACATTGATTCAATTAAACAAACTGCACGTGCAGTAGAGCACCTGTAATTCATTTAATGTCTCGTGCTTAATACATACATTCAACCAAACAAACGGTATTCATTCATTCAATGAAACAAACGTTACACATTGATTCAATTAAACAAACTGCACGTGCACAAGAGCATCTGTCATTCATTTAATGTCTCAGGTTTAATGCATACATTCAACCAAACGATCTGTATTCATTCATTCAATGAAACAAACGTTACACATTGATTCAATTAAACAAACTGCACGTGCGGTAGAGCATCTATCATTCATTCATTCATTAAACAAACTGAACGAATTAATTCAACTAGAAGAGAGTTTCTCATTCATTCAATATCTCAACCTTTACTAATGTATTGAAAGAAAGGAAACCTATTCGTTTCGTTTATTTTTTCTAAATTCAAACGTTCGTTCAATGAACCAAACGTTATTCATTGATCCAATGAAACAAGCTGCTAGTGTTAATTCAATGAGCAGAGCTTCACTCTTTCATTCCATGTCTCGAGCTTAATACACTCATTCAACCAAACAAACAGTATTCCTTCATTCAGTGAAACATACGTTATTCCTTGATTCAATGAGTTGAGCTTCTCTCATTCATTCAATGTCTCAAGCTTAACTGGTAAATTGAAAGAAACAAACTGTGTTCCTCCAGTCGTTGAAAGAAACGTCAATCCTTCATTCAAACGTTCTTCCTTGATTCAATGAAACAATCTGCAAGAGATGATTCCATGATTAGAGCTTCTCTCATTCTTTCAATGTCTCAAGCTTAATACATTCATTCAACCAAACAAACAGTATTCATTCATTCATTCAATGAAAAAACGTTACACATTGATTCAATTCAACAAACTGCACGTGGAGTAGAGATTCTTTCAATCATTTCATGTCTCAAGTTTTACACATTCATTCAACCAAACAAACTGTCTTCATTCATTCAAAGAAACAAATGTTATACACTGATTCAATTAAACAAACTGCACGAATTAATTCAATTAGAAGAGAGGTTCTCATTCATTCAAAAGGAAAGGAAATGTATTCGTGTGGTCGTTCATTTTAAATTCCAACATTCATTCAATGAACCAAACGTTATTCATTGATCCAATGAAACAAACTGCTTGTGTTAATTCAATGAGCAGAGCTTCACTCTTTCATTCCATCTCTCGAGCTTAATACAATCATTGAAAAAGAAAACTGTATTCATTCATTCAATGAAACAAACGTTACACATTGATTCAATTAAACAAACTGCACGTACAGTAGAGCTTCTATCATTCATTTAATGTCTCAAGCTTAGTACATTCATTCAACCAAACAAACTGTATTCAAGCTGCTTGTGTTAATTCAATGAGCAGAGCTTCACTCTTTCATTCCGTTCCTTTATTCCAAATTCAAACGTTCACTCAATGAACCAAACCTTCTTCCTTGATTCAATGAAACAATCTGCACGAGATGATTCCATGATTAGAGCTTCTCTCATTCTTTCAATGTCTCAAGCTTCCTACATTCATTCAACCAAACAAACCGTAATCATTCAATCAATGAAACAAACGTTACACATTGATTCAATTAAAAACAACTGCACGTGCAGGACAGCTTCTTTCTATCATTTCATTTCTCAAGTTTAATACATTCATTCAACCAAACAAACTGTATTCATTCATTCATTCAAAGAAATAAACGTTACACATTGATTCAATTAAACAAACTGCATGTGCAGTAGACCTCCTGTCATTCATTCCATGTCTCAAGCTTAAGACTTTTATTGAACCAAACAAACAGTATTCATTCATTCAATGGAACAAACGTTACGCATTGATTGAACTAAAAAAACTGCACGTAAAGTCGAGCTTCTCTCATTTAGTTAATGTCTCAAGTTTAATACATAGATTCATGCAAACAAACTGTATTCATTCATTCAATGAAACAAATGTTATACATTGATTCAATTAAACAATCTGCACGAATTATTTCAATTAGAAGAGAGTTTCTCATTCATTCAATATCTCAACCTTTACTAATTCATTGAAAGAAAGGAAATGTATTTATTTCGTTCGTTTATTCTAAATTCAAACGTTCACTCAATGAACCAAACGTTATTCATTAATCCAATGAAACAAGCTGCATGTGTTAATTCAGTGAGAAGAGCTTCACTCTTACATTCCATGTCTCAAGCTTAATACATTCATTCAACCAAGCAAATAGTATTCATTCATTCAAAGACACAAACGTTACACATTGAATCAATGAAACAAACTGCACGTGCAGTAGACCTCCTGTCATTCATTTATTGTCGCATGTTTAATACATTAATTCAACCAAACAAACTGTATTCATTCATTCAATGAAACAAACGTTACACATTGTTTCAATTTAAAAAAACGGCACGTGCAGTAGAGCTTCTCTCATTCATTTCATGTCTCAAGCTGAATTCATTCATTCAAACAAACAAACTGTATTCATTCATTCAATGAAACAATTAAACAACCTGCACGAAATAATTCAATTAGAAGAGAGTTTCTCATTCATTCAATATCTCAAACTTTACTAATTCATTTAAAGAAAGGAAAGGTATTCATTCGTTCGTTTATTCTAAATTCAAACGTTCATCCAATGAAACGATCTGCTCGTGTTAATTCAATGAGTAAAGCTTCACTCTTTCATTCCATTCGTCTATTCTAGATTCAAAAGTTCACTCAATGAACCAAACGTCATTCATTAATCCAATGAAACAAGCTGCTTGTGTTAATTCAGTGAGCAGAGCTTCACTCTTTTATTCTTTGTCTCAAACTTAATACATTCATTCAACCAAACAAACTGTATTCATTCATTAAATGAAACAAACGTTACACATTGATTCAATTAAACAAACTGCACGTGCAGTCGAACTTCTGTCTATCATTTGATGTCTCAAAGTTTATACATTCGCTCCACCAAACAAACTGCATTTATTCATTCAATGATCCAAACGGTACACATTGATTCAAATAAACAAGCTGCACGTGCAGAAGAGCATCTGTCATTCATTTAATGTTCCAAGCTTCATACAGTCATTCAACCAAACAAACAGTATTCATTCAAAGAAACAAACGTTATACATTGATTCAATTCAACAAACCGCACGCGCAGTAGAGCTTCTCTCATTCAGTCAATGTCTCAGGTTAAATACATACATTCAACCAAACAAACTGTATTCATTCAAAGAAACAAACGTTACACATTGATTCAATTCAACAAACTGCACAAATTAATTCAATTAGATAGAGTTTCTCATTCATTCAATATCTCAACCTTGACTAATTCATTGAAACAAAGGAAATGTATTCCTGCGTTCGTTTATTCTAAATTCAAACGTTCATCAAATGAAACAAGCTGCTTGTGTTAATTCAGTGAGCAGAGCTTCAATCTTTCATTCCATGTCTCAAGCTTAATCCATTTATTCAACCAAACAATCAGTATTCATTCATTCAATGAAACAAACGTTCCACATTGATTCAATTAAACAAACTGCACGTGCAGTGGAGCTTCTCTCATTCAGTTAATTTCTCAAGTTTAATACATACATTCAACCAGCAAACTGTATTCATTCATTCAATGAAACAAATGTTATACATTGATTCAATTAAACAATCTGCACGAATTAATTCAATTAGAAGAGAGTTTCTCATTCATTCAATATCTCAACCTTGACTAATTCATTGAAAGAAAGGAAATGTATTCATTCATTCGTTTATTCTAAATTCAAACGTTCATCCAATGAAACAAGCTGCTTGTGTTAATTCAATGAGCAGAGCTTCACTCTTTCATTCCGTTCGTTTATTCCAAATTCAAACGTTCACTCAATCAACCAAACGTTCTTCATTGATTCAATGAAACAAACGTTACACATTGATTCAATTAAACAAACTGCACGTGCAGTAGAGCACCTGTAATTCATTTAATGTCTCGTGCTTAATACATACATTCAACCAAACAAACGGTATTCATTCATTCAATGAAACAAACGTTACACATTGATTCAATTAAACAAACTGCACGTGCACAAGAGCATCTGTCATTCATTTAATGTCTCAGGTTTAATGCATACATTCAACCAAACGATCTGTATTCATTCATTCAATGAAACAAACGTTACACATTGATTCAATTAAACAAACTGCACGTGCGGTAGAGCATCTATCATTCATTCATTCATTAAACAAACTGAACGAATTAATTCAACTAGAAGAGAGTTTCTCATTCATTCAATATCTCAACCTTTACTAATGTATTGAAAGAAAGGAAACCTATTCGTTTCGTTTATTTTTTCTAAATTCAAACGTTCGTTCAATGAACCAAACGTTATTCATTGATCCAATGAAACAAGCTGCTAGTGTTAATTCAATGAGCAGAGCTTCACTCTTTCATTCCATGTCTCGAGCTTAATACACTCATTCAACCAAACAAACAGTATTCCTTCATTCAGTGAAACATACGTTATTCCTTGATTCAATGAGTTGAGCTTCTCTCATTCATTCAATGTCTCAAGCTTAACTGGTAAATTGAAAGAAACAAACTGTGTTCCTCCAGTCGTTGAAAGAAACGTCAATCCTTCATTCAAACGTTCTTCCTTGATTCAATGAAACAATCTGCAAGAGATGATTCCATGATTAGAGCTTCTCTCATTCTTTCAATGTCTCAAGCTTAATACATTCATTCAACCAAACAAACAGTATTCATTCATTCATTCAATGAAAAAACGTTACACATTGATTCAATTCAACAAACTGCACGTGGAGTAGAGATTCTTTCAATCATTTCATGTCTCAAGTTTTACACATTCATTCAACCAAACAAACTGTCTTCATTCATTCAAAGAAACAAATGTTATACACTGATTCAATTAAACAAACTGCACGAATTAATTCAATTAGAAGAGAGGTTCTCATTCATTCAAAAGGAAAGGAAATGTATTCGTGTGGTCGTTCATTTTAAATTCCAACATTCATTCAATGAACCAAACGTTATTCATTGATCCAATGAAACAAACTGCTTGTGTTAATTCAATGAGCAGAGCTTCACTCTTTCATTCCATCTCTCGAGCTTAATACAATCATTGAAAAAGAAAACTGTATTCATTCATTCAATGAAACAAACGTTACACATTGATTCAATTAAACAAACTGCACGTACAGTAGAGCTTCTATCATTCATTTAATGTCTCAAGCTTAGTACATTCATTCAACCAAACAAACTGTATTCAAGCTGCTTGTGTTAATTCAATGAGCAGAGCTTCACTCTTTCATTCCGTTCCTTTATTCCAAATTCAAACGTTCACTCAATGAACCAAACCTTCTTCCTTGATTCAATGAAACAATCTGCACGAGATGATTCCATGATTAGAGCTTCTCTCATTCTTTCAATGTCTCAAGCTTCATACATTCATTCAACCAAACAAACCGTAATCATTCAATCAATGAAACAAACGTTACACATTGATTCAATTAAAAACAACTGCACGTGCAGGACAGCTTCTTTCTATCATTTCATTTCTCAAGTTTAATACATTCATTCAACCAAACAAACTGTATTCATTCATTCATTCAAAGAAATAAACGTTACACATTGATTCAATTAAACAAACTGCATGTGCAGTAGACCTCCTGTCATTCATTCCATGTCTCAAGCTTAAGACTTTTATTGAACCAAACAAACAGTATTCATTCATTCAATGGAACAAACGTTACTCATTGATTCAACTAAAAAAACTGCACGTGCAATCGAGCTTCTCTCATTTAGTTAATGTTTCAAGGTTAATACATACATTCATGCAAACAAACTGTATTCATTCATTCAATGAAACAAATGTTAGACATTGATTCAATTAAACAATCTGCACGAATTAATTCAATTAGAAGGGAGTTTCTCATTCATTCAATATCTCAACCTTTACTAATTCATTGAAAGAAAGGAAATGTATTTATTTCGTTCGTTCATTCGAAATTCAAACGTTCATTCAATGAGCAAAGCTTCACTCTTTCATTCCATTCGTTTATTCTAGATTCAAACGTTCACTCAATGAACCAAACGTTATTCATTAATCCAATGAAACAAGCTGCTTGTGTTAATACAGTGAGCAGAGCTTCACTCTTTTATTCTTTGTCTCAAGCTTAACACATTCATTCAAACAAACAAACAGTATTCATTCATTCAATGAAACAAACGTTACGCGTTGATTCAATTAAACAACCTGAACGTGCAGTGGAGCTTGTACCATTCAATTAATGTCTCAAGTTTAGAACATACTTTCAAGCAAGCAAACAGTATTCTTTCATTAAATGAAACAAACGTTACACATTGATTCAATTCAACACACTGCACGTGCAGTAGACCTTAACGTTTGAATTTAGAATAAAAGAACGAATTTTATTTCTTTCAATGAGCTTTTGAGTGCGAGCAGCAGCTAAGGTAAGACTGTATGTTTTAAAAGTACTTACCGGTAGCGGGCAGCGGTGTTTTTTTTCACTCTCTCTTCACAGAAAGAGCGGGAGCAGCAGGGGGAAGTGACGACGACCAGAGAGGTAGCCGGGAAGGAAAGCAGTGAGTGTAAATGCTCACCCTTCGACGCTAACGGTCATTGTGAGTGCGAGCAGCAGCTAAGGTGAGACTGTTCGTTTTAAAAGGACTCACCTTTAGCGGGCAGCGGTGTTTTTTTTTCACTCTCTCTTCACAGAAAGAGCGGGAGCAGCAGGGGGAAGTGACGACGACCAGAGAGGTAGCCGGGAAGGAAAGCAGTGAGTATAAATGCTCACCCTTCGACGCCAACGGTCATTGTGAGTGCGAGCAGCAGCTAAGGTGAGACTGTTTGTTTTAAAAGGACTCACCTTTAGCGGGCAGCGGTGTTTTTTTTTCACTCTCTCGTCACAGAAAGAGCGGGAGCAGCAGGGGGAAGTGACGACGACCAGAGAGGCAGCCGGGAAGGAAAGCAGTGAGTATAAATACTCACCCTTTCGACGCTAATGGTCATTTTGAGTGCGAGCAGCAGCTAAGGTAAGACTGTTTGTTTTAAAAGTACTTACCGGTTTGTTTAATTGTTTCATTGAATGAATGAATACAGTTTGTTTGGTTGAATGAACGAATTATGCTTGAGACATGAAATGAAGGAGAGAAGCTCGACTGCACGTGCAGTGTGTTTAATTGAATCAATGTGTAATGTTTGTTCCTTTGAATGAAAGAATACAGTTTGTTTGTTTGAATGTATGTACTAAACTTGAGACATTAAATGAATGGTAGAAGCTCCACTGCACGTGCAGTTTATTATATTGAATCAATGTGTAACGTTTGTTTCATTGAATGAACACAGTTTGTTTGGTTGAATGAATGTATTAAGTTTGAGTCATGAAATGAATGACAGGAGGTCTACTGCACGTGCACTTTTTAAAATTGAATCAATGTGTAACGTTTGTTTCTTTGAATGAATGAATACAGTTTGTTTGGTTGAATGAATGTATTAAACTTTAGACATTAAAGGAATGATAGATGCTCTACTGCACTTGCATTTTGTTTTATTGTATCAATGTGTAACGTTTGTTTCATTGAACGAATCAGTCCTGTCTGTTTGCTTGTATGTATGTACTAAACTTGAGACATGAAATGAATGAGAGAAGCTTCACTGCAAGTGCCGTTTGTTTCATTGAATGAATGAATACTCTTCCTTAAGTTGAATGAATGTATTCACCGTGAGACATGAAATGATAGACAGAAGCTCTACTGTACGCGCAGTTTGTTTAATTGAATCAATGTGTAACGTTTGTTACATTGAATGAATGAATACAGTTTGTTTAGTTGAATGAATGTAATCAGCTTGAGACATTGAAAGAATGAGAGAAGTTCAAATCATGGAATCATCTCGTGCAGTTTGTTTCATTGAATCAATGAAGAACGTTTGAATGAATGATTGAAGTTGTTTTCAACGACAGAACGAACACAGTTTGTTTCTTTCAATGAACGAATTAAGCTTGAGGTATTGAATGAATGAGAGAAGCTCAACTCATTGAATCAACGAATACCGTTTGTTTCATTGAATGAATTAATACAGTTTTCTTCTTTCAATGATTGTATTAAGCTCGAGACATGGAATGAAAGAGTGAAGCTTTGCTCATTGAATGAACACAAGCAGCTTGTTTCGTTGGATCAATGTCTAACGTTTGATTCATTGAATGAACGTTTGAATATAGAATACACTAACGAATGAATACATTTCATTTCTTTCAATGAATGAGTAATGGTTGAGATCTTTAATGAATGAGAAACTCTCTTCTAATTGAATTAATTGGTGCAGTTTATTTAATTGAATCAATGTATAACATTTGGTTCATTGAATGAATGAAAACAGTTTGTTTGGTTGAATGTATTATGATTGCGACATGAAATGATAGACAGAAGCTCGACTGTACGTGCAGTTTGCTTAATTGAATCAATGTGTAACGTTTGTGTCTTTGAATGAATACAGTGTGCTTGGTTGAATGAATGTATTAGGCTTGAGACACTGAAAGGATGAGAGAAGCTCTACTGTACGTGCTTTTTCTTCAATTAAATCAATGTGTAACGTTTGCTTCATTGAATGAATACTGTTTATTTGGTTGAGGGAATGTATTAAACTGGAGACATGAAATGAATGACAGGAGGTCTACTGCACGTGCAGTTTGTTGAATTGAATCAATCTGTAACGTTTGTTTCTTTGAATGAATGAATACAGTTTTTTGCTTGAATGTATGTACTAAACTTGAGACAGTATTTAATGTCTCAAAGAAACAAACGTTACCCATTGTTTCAATTAAACAAACTGCACGTGCAGTAGACCTCCTGTCATTCATTTCATGTCTCAAGCTTAATACATTGATTCTACCAAACAAGCAGTATTCATTCATTCAAAGCAACAAACATTACACATTGATTCAATTAAGTAAACTGCACGAATTAATTCAATTAGAAGAGAGTTTCTCATTCATTCAATACCTTTACTAATTCATTGAAAGAAAGGAAATGTATCCTTTCGTTCGTTTACTGTAAATTCAATTAAACAAGCCGCTTGTGTTAATTCAATGAGCAGAGCTTCACTCTTTCCTTGCGTACCTTTATTCCAAATTCAAACATTCACTCAATGAACCAAACGTTCTTCATTGATTCAATGAAACAAACTGCACGCGATGATTCCATGATTAGAGCGTCTCTCATTCTTTCAATGTCTCAAGCTTAATACATTCATTCAACCAAACAAACTACATTCATTCATTCAATTGAAACAAGCGTTACACATTGATTCAAGTTAAAAAAACTGCACGTGCAGTACAGCTGCTCTCTGTCATTTCATTTCTCAAGCATAATACGTCCATTCAACCAAACAAACTGTATTCATTCATTCAATGAAACAAATGTTATACATTGATTCAATTAAACAAACTGCACGAATTAATTCAATGGGAAGAGAGTTTCTCATTGATTCAATATCTCCACCTTTACTAATTCATTGAAGGAAAGGAAATGTATTCATGTGTTCGTTTCTTCTAAATTCAAACATTCATTCAATGAACCAAACGTTACACATTGATTCAATTAAACAAACTGCACGTGCAGTAGAGCACCTGTAATTCATTTAATATCTCAAGCTTAATACATACATTCAACCGAACAAACGGTATTCATTCATTCAATGAAACAAACGTTACACATTGATTCAATTAAACAAACTGCACGTGCAGAAGAGCATCTGTCATTCATTTAATGTCTCAAGTTTAATACATACATTCAACCAAACAAACAGTATTCATTCATTCAATGAAACAAACGTTACACATTGATTCAATATTACAAACTGCACGTGCACAAGAGCATCTGTCATTCATTTAATGTCTCAGGTTTAATGCATACATTCAACCAAACGATCTGTATTCATTCATTCAATGAAACAAACGTTACACATTGATTCAATTAAACAAACTGCATGTGCAGTAGAGCATCTATCATTCATTCATTCATTAAACAAACTGAACGAATTAATTCAACTAGAAGAGAGTTTCTCATTCATTCAATATCTCAACCTTCACTAATGTATTGAAAGAAAGGAAACCTATTCGTTTCGTTTATTTTTTCTAAATTCAAACGTTCGTTCAATGAACCAAACGTTATTCATTGATCCAATGAAAAAAGCTGCTAGTGTTAATTCAATGAGCAGAGCTTCACTCTTTCATTCCATGTCTCGAGCTTAATACACTCATTCAACCAAACAAACAGTATTCCTTCATTCAGTCAAACAAACGTTACACATTGATTCTATTTTTAAAAACTGCACGTGCAGTACAGCTTCTTTCTATCATTTCTTTTCTCAAGTTTAATACATTCATTCAACCAAACAAACAGTATTCCTTCATTCAGTGAAACATACGTTATTCCTTGATTCAATGAGTTGAGCTTCCCTCATTCATTCAATGTCTCAAGCTTAACTGGTTCATTGAAAGAAACAAACTGTGTTCGTCCAGTCGTTGAAAGAAACGTCAATCCTTCATTCAAACGTTCTTTCTTTATTCAATGAAACAATCTGCACGAGATGATTCCATGATTAGAGCTTCTCTCATTCTTTCAATGTCTCAAGCTTAATACATTCATTCAACCAAACAAACCGTAATCATTCATTCAATGAAACAAACGTTACACATTGATTCAATTAAAAAAAACTGCACGTGCAGTACAGCTTCTTTCTATCATTTCATTTCTCAAGTTTAATACATTCATTCAACCAAACAAACAGTATTTAGTTAATGTCTCAAGTTTTATACATAGATTCATGCAAACAAACTGTATTCATTCATTCAATGAAACAAATGTTATACATTGATTCAATTAAACAATCTGCACGAATTATTTCAATTAGAAGAGAGTTTCTCATTCATTCAATATCTCAACCTTTACTAATTCATTGAAAGAAAGGAAATGTATTTATTTCGTTCGTTTATTCTAAATTCAAACGTTCATTCAATGAACCAAACGTTATTCATTAATCCAATGAAACAAGCTGCATGTGTTAATTCAGTGAGAAGAGCTTCACTCTTACATTCCATGTCTCAAGCTTAATACATTCATTCAACCAAGCAAATAGTATTCATTCGTTCAAAGACACAAACGTTACACATTGAATCAATGAAACAAACTGCACGTGCAGTTGACCTCCTGTCATTCATTTATTGTCGCACGTTTAATACATTAATTCAACCAAACAAACTGTATTCATTCATTCAATGAAACAAACGTTACACATTGATTCAATTTAAAAAAACGGCACGTGCAGTAGAGCTTCTCTCATTCATTTCATGTCTCAAGCTGAATTCATTCATTCAAACAAACAAACTGTATTCATTCATTCAATGAAACAAACGTTACACATTGATTCAATTTAAAAAAACGGCACGTGCAGTAGAGCTTCTCTCATTCATTTCATGTCTCAAGCTGAATTCATTCATTCAAACAAACAAACTGTATTCATTCACTCAATGAAACAATTAAACAATCTGCACGAAATAATTCAATTAGAAGAGAGTTTCTCATTCATTCAATATATCAAACTTTACTAATTCATTTAAAGAAAGGAAAGGTATTCATTCGTTCGTTTATTCTAAATTCAAACGTTCATCCAATGAAACGATCTGCTCGTGTTAATTCAATGAGTAAAGCTTCACTCTTTCATTCCATTCGTCTATTCTAGATTCAAAAGTTCACTCAATGAACCAAACGTCATTCATTAATCCAATGAAACAAGCTGCTTGTGTTAATTCAGTGAGCAGAGCTTCACTCTTTCATTCTTTGTCTCAAACTTAATACATTCATTCAACCAAACAAACTGTATTCATTCATTAAATGAAACAAACGTTACACATTGATTCAATTAAACAAACTGCACGTGCAGTCGAACTTCTGTCTATCATTTGATGTCTCAAAGTTTATACATTCACTCCACCAAACAAACTGCATTTATTCATTCAATGATCCAAACGGTACACATTGATTCAAATAAACAAGCTGCACGTGCAGAAGAGCATCTGTCATTCATTTAATGTTCCAAGCTTCATACAGTCATTCAACCAAACAAACAGTATTCATTCAAAGAAACAAACGTTATACATTGATTCAATTCAACAAACCGCACGCGCAGTAGAGCTTCTCTCATTCAGTCAATGTCTCAGGTTAAATACATACATTCAACCAAACAAACTGTATTCATTCAAAGAAACAAACGTTACACATTGATTCAATTCAACAAACTGCACAAATTAATTCAATTAGATAGAGTTTCTCATTCATTCAATATCTCAACCTTGACTAATTCATTGAAACAAAGGAAATGTATTCCTGCGTTCGTTTATTCTAAATTCAAACGTTCATCAAATGAAACAAGCTGCTTGTGTTAATTCAATGAGCAGAGCTTCACTCTTTCATTCCGTTCGTTTATTCCGAATTCAAACGTTCACTCAATCAACCAAACGTTCTTCATTGATTCAATGAAACAAACGTTACACATTGATTCAATTAAACAAACTGCACGTGCAGTAGAGCACCTGTAATTCATTTAATGTCTCGAGCTTAATACATACATTCAACCAAACAAACGGTATTCATTCATTCAATGAAACAAACGTTACACATTGATTCAATTAAACAAACTGCACGTGCACAAGAGCATCTGTCATTCATTTAATGTCTCAGGTTTAATGCATACATTCAACCAAACGATCTGTATTCATTCATTCAATGAAACAAACGTTACACATTGATTCAATTAAACAAACTGCACGTGCGGTAGAGCATCTATCATTCATTCATTCATTAAACAAACTGAACGAATTAATTCAACTAGAAGAGAGTTTCTCATTCATTCAATATCTCAACCTTTACTAATGTATTGAAAGAAAGGAAACCTATTTGTTTCGTTTATTTTTTCTAAATTCAAACGTTCGTTCAATGAACCAAACGTTATTCATTGATCCAATGAAACAAGCTGCTAGTGTTAATTCAATGAGCAGAGCTTCACTCTTTCATTCCATGTCTCGAGCTTAATACACTCATTCAACCAAACAAACAGTATTCCTTCATTCAGTGAAACATACGTTATTCCTTGATTCAATGAGCTTCTCTCATTCATTCAATGTCTCAAGCTTAACTGGTAAATTGAAAGAAACAAACTGTGTTCCTCCAGTCGTTGAAAGAAACGTCAATCCTTCATTCAAACGTTCTTCCTTGATTCAATGAAACAATCTGCAAGAGATGATTCCATGATTAGAGCTTCTCTCATTCTTTCAATGTCTCAAGCTTAATACATTCATTCAACCAAACAAACAGTATTCATTCATTCAATGAAAAAACGTTACACATTGATTCAATTCAACAAACTGCACGTGGAGTAGAGATTCTTTCAATCATTTCATGTCTCAAGTTTTACACATTCATTCAACCAAACAAACTGTCTTCATTCATTCAAAGAAACAAATGTTATACACTGATTCAATTAAACAAACTGCACGAATTAATTCAATTAGAAGAGAGGTTCTCATTCATTCAAAAGGAAAGGAAATGTATTCGTGTGGTCGTTCATTTTAAATTCCAACATTCATTCAATGAACCAAACGTTATTCATTGATCCAATGAAACAAACTGCTTGTGTTAATTCAATGAGCAGAGCTTCACTCTTTCATTCCATCTCTCGAGCTTAATACAATCATTGAAAAAGAAAACTGTATTCATTCATTCAATGAAACAAACGTTACACATTGATTCAATTAAACCAACTGCACGTACAGTAGAGCTTCTATCATTCATTTAATGTCTCAAGCTTAGTACATTCATTCAACCAAACAAACTGTATTCAAGCTGCTTGTGTTAATTCAATGAGCAGAGCTTCACTCTTTCATTCCGTTCCTTTATTCCAAATTCAAACGTTCACTCAATGAACCAAACGTTCTTCCTTGATTCAATGAAACAATCTGCACGAGATGATTCCATGATTAGAGCTTCTCTCATTCTTTCAATGTCTCAAGCTTCATACATTCATTCAACCAAACAAACCGTAATCATTCAATCAATGAAACAAACGTTACACATTGATTCAATTAAAAACAACTGCACGTGCAGGACAGCTTCTTTCTATCATTTCATTTCTCAAGTTTAATACATTCATTCAACCAAACAAACTGTATTCATTCATTCATTCAAAGAAATAAACGTTACACATTGATTCAATTAAACAAACTGCATGTGCAGTAGACCTCCTGTCATTCATTCCATGTCTCAAGCTTAAGACTTTTATTGAACCAAACAAACAGTATTCATTCATTCAATGGAACAAACGTTACTCATTGATTCAACTAAAAAAACTGCACGTGCAATCGAGCTTCTCTCATTTAGTTAATGTTTCAAGGTTAATACATACATTCATGCAAACAAACTGTATTCATTCATTCAATGAAACAAATGTTAGACATTGATTCAATTAAACAATCTGCACGAATTAATTCAATTAGAAGGGAGTTTCTCATTCATTCAATATCTCAACCTTTACTAATTCATTGAAAGAAAGGAAATGTATTTATTTCGTTCGTTCATTCGAAATTCAAACGTTCATTCAATGAGCAAAGCTTCACTCTTTCATTCCATTCGTTTATTCTAGATTCAAACGTTCACTCAATGAACCAAACGTTATTCATTAATCCAATGAAACAAGCTGCTTGTGTTAATACAGTGAGCAGAGCTTCACTCTTTTATTCTTTGTCTCAAGCTTAACACATTCATTCAAACAAACAAACAGTATTCATTCATTCAATGAAACAAACGTTACGCGTTGATTCAATTAAACAACCTGAACGTGCAGTGGAGCTTGTACCATTCAATTAATGTCTCAAGTTTAGAACATACTTTCAAGCAAGCAAACAGTATTCTTTCATTAAATGAAACAAACGTTACACATTGATTCAATTCAACACACTGCACGTGCAGTAGACCTTAATGTTTGAATTTAAAATAAAAGAACGAATTTTATTTCTTTCAATGAGCTTTTGAGTGCGAGCAGCAGCTAAGGTAAGACTGTATGTTTTAAAAGTACTTACCGGTAGCGGGCAGCGGTGTTTTTTTTCACTCTCTCTTCACAGAAAGAGCGGGAGCAGCAGGGGGAAGTGACGACGACCAGAGAGGTAGCCGGGAAGGAAAGCAGTGAGTGTAAATGCTCACCCTTCGACGCTAACGGTCATTGTGAGTGCGAGCAGCAGCTAAGGTGAGACTGTTCGTTTTAAAAGGACTCACCTTTAGCGGGCAGCGGTGTTTTTTTTTCACTCTCTCTTCACAGAAAGAGCGGGAGCAGCAGGGGGAAGTGACGACGACCAGAGAGGTAGCCGGGAAGGAAAGCAGTGAGTATAAATGCTCACCCTTCGACGCCAACGGTCATTGTGAGTGCGAGCAGCAGCTAAGGTGAGACTGTTTGTTTTAAAAGGACTCACCTTTAGCGGGCAGCGGTGTTTTTTTTCACTCTCTCGTCACAGAAAGAGCGGGAGCAGCAGGGGGAAGTGGCGACGACCAGAGAGGTAGCCGGGAAGGAAAGCAGTGAGTATTTATACTCACCCTTTTACGCTAACGGTCATTTTGAGTGCGAGCAGCAGCTAAGGTGAGACTGTTTGGTTTAAAAGTACTTACCGGTAGCGGGCAGCGGTGTTTTTTTCCCACTCTCTCTTCACAGAAAGAGCGGGAGCAGCAGGGGGAAGTGACGACGACCAGAGAGGCAGCCGGGAAGGAAAGCAGTGAGTATAAATACTCACCCTTTCGACGCTAATGGTCATTTTGAGTGCGAGCAGCAGCTAAGGTAAGACTGTTTGTTTTAAAAGTACTTACCGGTTTGTTTAATTGTTTCATTGAATGAATGAATACAGTTTGTTTGGTTGAATGAACGAATTAAGCTTGAGACATGAAATGAAGGAGAGAAGCTCGACTGCACGTGCAGTGTGTTTAATTGAATCAATGTGTAATGTTTGTTCCTTTGAATGAAAGAATACAGTTTGTTTGTTTGAATGTATGTACTAAACTTGAGACATTAAATGAATGGTAGAAGCTCCACTGCACGTGCAGTTTATTATATTGAATCAATGTGTAACGTTTGTTTCATTGAATGAACACAGTTTGTTTGGTTGAATGAATGTATTAAGTTTGAGTCATGAAATGAATGACAGGAGGTCTACTGCACGTGCACTTTTTAAAATTGAATCAATGTGTAACGTTTGTTTCTTTGAATGAATGAATACAGTTTGTTTGGTTGAATGAATGTATTAAACTTTAGACATTAAAGGAATGATAGATGCTCTACTGCACTTGCATTTTGTTTTATTGTATCAATGTGTAACGTTTGTTTCATTGAACGAATCAGTCCTGTCTGTTTGCTTGTATGTATGTACTAAACTTGAGACATGAAATGAATGAGAGAAGCTTCACTGCAAGTGCCGTTTGTTTCATTGAATGAATGAATACTCTTCCTTAAGTTGAATGAATGTATTCACCGTGAGACATGAAATGATAGACAGAAGCTCTACTGTACGCGCAGTTTGTTTAATTGAATCAATGTGTAACGTTTGTTACATTGAATGAATGAATACAGTTTGTTTAGTTGAATGAATGTAATCAGCTTGAGACATTGAAAGAATGAGAGAAGTTCAAATCATGGAATCATCTCGTGCAGTTTGTTTCATTGAATCAATGAAGAACGTTTGAATGAATGATTGAAGTTGTTTTCAACGACAGAACGAACACAGTTTGTTTCTTTCAATGAACGAATTAAGCTTGAGGTATTGAATGAATGAGAGAAGCTCAACTCATTGAATCAACGAATACCGTTTGTTTCATTGAATGAATTAATACAGTTTTCTTCTTTCAATGATTGTATTAAGCTCGAGACATGGAATGAAAGAGTGAAGCTTTGCTCATTGAATGAACACAAGCAGCTTGTTTCGTTGGATCAATGTCTAACGTTTGATTCATTGAATGAACGTTTGAATATAGAATACACTAACGAATGAATACATTTCATTTCTTTCAATGAATGAGTAATGGTTGAGATCTTTAATGAATGAGAAACTCTCTTCTAATTGAATTAATTGGTGCAGTTTATTTAATTGAATCAATGTATAACATTTGGTTCATTGAATGAATGAAAACAGTTTGTTTGGTTGAATGTATTATGATTGCGACATGAAATGATAGACAGAAGCTCTACTGTACGTGCAGTTTGCTTAATTGAATCAATGTGTAACGTTTGTTTCTTTGAATGAATACAGTGTGCTTGGTTGAATGAATGTATTAAGCTTGAGACACTGAAAGGATGAGAGAAGCTCTACTGTACGTGCTTTTTCTTTAATTAAATCAATGTGTAACGTTTGCTTCATTGAATGAATACTGTTTATTTGGTTGAGGGAATGTATTAAACTGGAGACATGAAATGAATGACAGGAGGTCTACTGCACGTGCAGTTTGTTGAATTGAATCAATCTGTAACGTTTGTTTCTTTGAATGAATGAATACAGTTTTTTTGCTTGAATGTATGTACTAAACTTGAGACAGTATTTAATGTCTCAACGAAACAAACGTTACCCATTGTTTCAATTAAACAAACTGCACGTGCAGTAGACCTCCTGTCATTCATTTCATGTCTCAAGCTTAATACATTGATTCTACCAAACAAACAGTATTCATTCATTCAAAGAAACAAACATTACACATTGATTCAATTAAGTAAACTGCACGAATTAATTCAATTAGAAGAGAGTTTCTCATTCATTCAATACCTTTACTAATTCATTGAAAGAAAGGAAATGTATCCTTTCGTTCGTTTACTGTAAATTCAATTAAACAAGCCGCTTGTGTTAATTCAATGAGCAGAGCTTCACTCTTTCCTTGCGTACCTTTATTCCAAATTCAAACATTCACTCAATGAACCAAACGTTCTTCATTGATTCAATGAAACAAACTGCACGCGATGATTCCATGATTAGAGCGTCTCTCATTCTTTCAATGTCTCAAGCTTAATACATTCATTCAACCAAACAAACTGCATTCATTCATTCAATTGAAACAAGCGTTACACATTGATTCAAGTTAAAAAAACTGCACGTGCAGTACAGCTGCTCTCTGTCATTTCATTTCTCAAGCATAATACGTCCATTCAACCAAACAAACTGTATTCATTCATTCAATGAAACAAATGTTATACATTGATTCAATTAAACAAACTGCACGAATTAATTCAATGGGAAGAGAGTTTCTCATTGATTCAATATCTCCACCTTTACTAATTCATTGAAGGAAAGGAAATGTATTCATGTGTTCGTTTCTTCTAAATTCAAACATTCATTCAATGAACCAAACGTTACACATTGATTCAATATTACAAACTGCACGTGCACAAGAGCATCTGTCATTCATTTAATGTCTCAGGTTTAATGCATACATTCAACCAAACGATCTGTATTCATTCATTCAATGAAACAAACGTTACACATTGATTCAATTAAACAAACTGCACGTGCAGTAGAGCATCTATCATTCATTCATTCATTAAACAAACTGAACGAATTAATTCAACTAGAAGAGAGTTTCTCATTCATTCAATATCTCAACCTTTACTAATGTATTGAAAGAAAGGAAACCTATTCGTTTCGTTTATTTTTTCTAAATTTAAACGTTCGTTCAAACGTTATTCATTGATCCAATGAAACAAGCTGCTAGTGTTAATTCAATGAGCAGAGCTTCACTCTTTCATTCCATGTCTCGAGCTTAATACACTCATTCAACCAAACAAACAGTATTCCTTCATTCAGTCAAACAAACGTTACACATTGATTCTATTTTAAAAAACTGCACGTGCAGTACAGCTTCTTTCTATCATTTCATTTCTCAAGTTTAATACATTCATTCAACCAAACAAACAGTATTCCTTCATTCAGTGAAACATACGTTATTCCTTGATTCAATGAGTTGAGCTTCCCTCATTCATTCAATGTCTCAAGCTTAACTGGTTCATTGAAAGAAACAAACTGTGTTCGTCCAGTCGTTGAAAGAAACGTCAATCCTTCATTCAAACGTTCTTCCTTGATTCAATGAAACAATCTGCACGAGATGATTCCATGATTAGAGCTTCTCTAATTCTTTCAATGTCTCAAGCTTAATACATTCATTCAACCAAACAAACCGTAATCATTCATTCAATGAAACAAACGTTACACATTTATTCAATTAAAAAAAACTGCACGTGCAGTACAGCTTCTTTCTATCATTTCATTTCTCAAGTTTAATACATTCATTCAACCAAACAAACAGTATTCATTCATTCAATGGAACAAACGTTACGCATTGATTCAACTAAAAAAACTGCACGTGAAGTCGAGCTTCTCTCATTTAGTTAATGTCTCAAGTTTAATACATAGATTCATGCAAACAAACTGTATTCATTCAATGAAACAAATGTTATACATTGATTCAATTAAACAATCTGCACGAATTATTTCAATTAGAAGAGAGTTTCTCATTCATTCAATATCTCAACCTTTACTAATTCAATGAAAGAAAGGAAATGTATTTATTTCGTTCGTTTATTCTAAATTCAAACGTTCATTCAATGAACCAAACGTTATTCATTAATCCAATGAAACAAGCTGCATGTGTTAAATCAGTGAGAAGAGCTTCACTCTTACATTCCATGTCTCAAGCTTAATACATTCATTCAACCAAGCAAATAGTATTCATTCGTTTAAAGACACAAACGTTACACATTGAATCAATGAAACAAACTGCACGTGCAGTTGACCTCCTGTCATTCATTTATTGTCGCACGTTTAATACATTAATTCAACCAAACAAACTGTATTCATTCATTCAATGAAACAAACGTTACACATTGATTCAATTTAAAAAAACGGCACGTGCAGTAGAGCTTCTCTCATTCATTTCATGTCTCAAGCTGAATTCATTCATTCAAACAAACAAACTGTATTCATTCATTCAATGAAACAATTAAACAATCTGCACGAAATAATTCAATTAGAAGAGAGTTTCTCATTCATTCAATATCTCAAACTTTACTAATTCATTTCAAGAAAGGAAAAGTATCCATTCGTTCGTTTATTCTAAATTCAAACGTTCATCCAATGAAACGATCTGCTCGTGTTAATTCAATGAGTAAAGCTTCACTCTTTCATTCCATTCGTCTATTCTAGATTCAAAAGTTCACTCAATGAACCAAACGTCATTCATTAATCCAATGAAACAAGCTGCTTGTGTTAATTCAGTGAGCAGAGCTTCACTCTTTTATTCTTTGTCTCAAACTTAATACATTCATTCAACCAAACAAACTGTATTCATTCATTAAATGAAACAAACGTTACACATTGATTCAATTAAACAAACTGCACGTGCAGTCGAACTTCTGTCTATCATTTGATGTCTCAAAGTTTATACATTCACTCCACCAAACAAACTGCATTTATTCATTCAATGATCCAAACGGTACACATTGATTCAAATAAACAAGCTGCACGTGCAGAAGAGCATCTGTCATTCATTTAATGTTCCAAGCTTCATACAGTCATTCAACCAAACAAACAGTATTCATTCAAAGAAACAAACGTTATACATTGATTCAATTCAACAAACCGCACGCGCAGTAGAGCTTCTCTCATTCAGTCAATGTCTCAGGTTAAATACATACATTCAACCAAACAAACTGTATTCATTCAAAGAAACAAACGTTACACATTGATTCAATTCAACAAACTGCACAAATTAATTCAATTAGATAGAGTTTCTCATTCATTCAATATCTCAACCTTGACTAATTCATTGAAACAAAGGAAATGTATTCCTGCGTTCGTTTATTCTAAATTCAAACGTTCATCAAATGAAACAAGCTGCTTGTGTTAATTTAGTGAGCAGAGCTTCAATCTTTCATTCCATGTCTCAAGCTTAATCCATTTATTCAACCAAACAATCAGTATTCATTCATTCAATGAAACAAACGTTATACATTGATTCAATTAAACAAACTGCACGTGCAGTGGAGCTTCTCTCATTCAGTTAATTTCTCAAGTTTAATACATACATTCAACCAGCAAACTGTATTCATTCATTCAATGAAACAAATGTTATACATTGATTCAATTAAACAATCTGCACGAATTAATTCAATTAGAAGAGAGTTTCTCATTCATTCAATATCTCAACCTTTACTAATTCATTGAAAGAAAGGAAATGTATTCATTCATTCGTTTATTCTAAATTCAAACGTTCATCCAATGAAACAAGCTGCTTGTGTTAATTCAATGAGCAGAGCTTCACTCTTTCATTCCGTTCGTTTATTCCGAATTCAAACGTTCACTCAATCAACCAAACGTTCTTCATTGATTCAATGAAACAAACTGCACGCGATGATTTCATGATTAGAGCGTCTCTCATTCTTTCAATGTCTCAAGCTTAATTCATTCATTCAACCAAACAAACTGTATTCATTCATTCAATGAAACAAATGTTATACATTGATTCAATTAAACAAACTGCACGAATTAATTCAATGGGAAGAGAGTTTCTCATTGATTCAATATCTCCACCTTTACTAATTCATTGAAGGAAAGGAAATGTATTCATGTGTTCGTTTCTTCTAAATTCAAACATTCATTCAATGAACCAAACGTTACACATTGATTCAATTAAACAAACTGCACGTGCAGTAGAGCACCTGTAATTCATTTAATATCTCAAGCTTAATACATACATTCAACCGAACAAACGGTATTCATTCATTCAATGAAACAAACGTTACACATTGATTCAATTAAACAAACTGCACGTGCAGAAGAGCATCTGTCATTCATTTAATGTCTCAAGTTTAATACATACATTCAACCAAACAAACAGTATTCATTCATTCAATGAAACAAACGTTACACATTGATTCAATATTACAAACTGCACGTGCACAAGAGCATCTGTCATTCATTTAATGTCTCAGGTTTAATGCATACATTCAACCAAACGATCTGTATTCATTCATTCAATGAAACAAACGTTACACATTGATTCAATTAAACAAACTGCACGTGCAGTAGAGCATCTATCATTCATTCATTCATTAAACAAACTGAACGAATTAATTCAACTAGAAGAGAGTTTCTCATTCATTCAATATCTCAACCTTTACTAATGTATTGAAAGAAAGGAAACCTATTCGTTTCGTTTATTTTTTCTAAATTTAAACGTTCGTTCAAACGTTATTCATTGATCCAATGAAACAAGCTGCTAGTGTTAATTCAATGAGCAGAGCTTCACTCTTTCATTCCATGTCTCGAGCTTAATACACTCATTCAACCAAACAAACAGTATTCCTTCATTCAGTCAAACAAACGTTACACATTGATTCTATTTTAAAAAACTGCACGTGCAGTACAGCTTCTTTCTATCATTTCATTTCTCAAGTTTAATACATTCATTCAACCAAACAAACAGTATTCCTTCATTCAGTGAAACATACGTTATTCCTTGATTCAATGAGTTGAGCTTCCCTCATTCATTCAATGTCTCAAGCTTAACTGGTTCATTGAAAGAAACAAACTGTGTTCGTCCAGTCGTTGAAAGAAACGTCAATCCTTCATTCAAACGTTCTTCCTTGATTCAATGAAACAATCTGCACGAGATGATTCCATGATTAGAGCTTCTCTCATTCTTTCAATGTCTCAAGCTTAATACATTCATTCAACCAAACAAACCGTAATCATTCATTCAATGAAACAAACGTTACACATTTATTCAATTAAAAAAAACTGCACGTGCAGTACAGCTTCTTTCTATCATTTCATTTCTCAAGTTTAATACATTCATTCAACCAAACAAACAGTATTCATTCATTCAATGGAACAAACGTTACGCATTGATTCAACTAAAAAAACTGCACGTGAAGTCGAGCTTCTCTCATTTAGTTAATGTCTCAAGTTTAATACATAGATTCATGCAAACAAACTGTATTCATTCATTCAATGAAACAAATGTTATACATTGATTCAATTAAACAATCTGCACGAATTATTTCAATTAGAAGAGAGTTTCTCATTCATTCAATATCTCAACCTTTACTAATTCATTGAAAGAAAGGAAATGTATTTATTTCGTTCGTTTATTCTAAATTCAAACGTTCATTCAATGAACCAAACGTTACACATTGATTCAATTAAACAAACTGCACGTGCAGTCGAACTTCTGTCTATCACTTGATGTCTCAAAGTTTATACATTCACTCCACCAAACAAACTGCATTTATTCATTCAATGATCCAAACGGTACACATTGATTCAAATAAACAAGCTGCACGTGCAGAAGAGCATCTGTCATTCATTTAATGTTCCAAGCTTCATACAGTCATTCAACCAAACAAACAGTATTCATTCAAAGAAACAAACGTTATACATTGATTCAATTCAACAAACCGCACGCGCAGTAGAGCTTCTCTCATTCAGTCAATGTCTCAGGTTAAATACATACATTCAACCAAACAAACTGTATTCATTCAAAGAAACAAACGTTACACATTGATTCAATTCAACAAACTGCACAAATTAATTCAATTAGATAGAGTTTCTCATTCATTCAATATCTCAACCTTGACTAATTCATTGAAACAAAGGAAATGTATTCCTGCGTTCGTTTATTCTAAATTCAAACGTTCATCAAATGAAAGAAGCTGCTTGTGTTAATTCAGTGAGCAGAGCTTCAATCTTTCATTCCATGTCTCAAGCTTAATCCATTTATTCAACCAAACAATCAGTATTCATTCATTCAATGAAACAAACGTTCCACATTGATTCAATTAAACAAACTGCACGTGCAGTGGAGCTTCTCTCATTCAGTTAATTTCTCAAGTTTAATACATACATTCAACCAGCAAACTGTATTCATTCATTCAATGAAACAAATGTTATACATTGATTCAATTAAACAATCTGCACGAATTAATTCAATTAGAAGAGAGTTTCTCATTCATTCAATATCTCAACCTTTACTAATTCATTGAAAGAAAGGAAATGTATTCATTCATTCGCTTATTCTAAATTCAAACGTTCATCCAATGAAACAAGCTGCTTGTGTTAATTCAATGAGCAGAGCTTCACTCTTTCATTCCGTTCGTTTATTCCGAATTCAAACGTTCACTCAATCAACCAAACGTTCTTCATTGATTCAATGAAACAAACGTTACACATTGATTCAATTAAACAAACTGCACGTGCAGTAGAGCACCTGTAATTCATTTAATGTCTCGAGCTTAATACATACATTCAACCTAACAAACGGTATTCATTCATTCAATGAAACAAACGTTACACATTGATTCAATTAAACAAACTGCACGTGCAGAAGAGCATCTGTCATTCATTTAATGTCTCAAGTTTAATACATACATTCAACCAAACAAACAGTATTCATTCATTCAATGAAACAAACGTTACACATTGATTCAATATTACAAACTGCACGTGCACAAGAGCATCTGTCATTCATTTAATGTCTCAGGTTTAATGCATACATTCAACCAAACGATCTGTATTCATTCATTCAATGAAACAAACGTTACACATTGATTCAATTAAACAAACTGCACGTGCAGTAGAGCATCTATCTTTCATTCATTCATTAAACAAACTGAACGAATTAATTCAACTAGAAGAGAGTTTCTCATTCATTCAATATCTCAACCTTTACTAATGTATTGAAAGAAAGGAAACCTATTCGTTTCGTTTATTTTTTCTAAATTCAAACGTTCGTTCAATGAACCAAACGTTATTCATTGATCCAATGAAAGAAGCTGCTAGTGTTAATTCAATGAGCAGAGCTTCACTCTTTCATTCCATGTCTCGAGCTTAATACACTCATTCAACCAAACAAACAGTATTCCTTCATTCAGTGAAACATACGTTATTCCTTGATTCAATGAGTTGAGCTTCTCTCATTCATTCAATGTCTCAAGCTTAACTGGTAAATTGAAAGAAACAAACTGTGTTCCTCCAGTCGTTGAAAGAAACGTCAATCCTTCATTCAAACGTTCTTCCTTGATTCAATGAAACAATCTGCAAGAGATGATTCCATGATTAGAGCTTCTCTCATTCTTTCAATGTCTCAAGCTTAATACATTCATTCAACCAAACAAACAGTATTCATTCATTCATTCAATGAAAAAACGTTACACATTGATTCAATTCAACAAACTGCACGTGGAGTAGAGATTCTTTCAATCATATCATGTCTCAAGTTTAACACATTCATTCAACCAAACAAACTGTCTTCATTCATTCAAAGAAACAAATGTTATACACTGATTCAATTAAACAAACTGCACGAATTAATTCAATTAGAAGAGAGGTTCTCATTCATTCAAAAGGAAAGGAAATGTATTCGTGTGGTCGTTCATTTTAAATTCCAACATTCATTCAATGAACCAAACGTTATTCATTGATCCAATGAAACAAACTGCTTGTGTTAATTCAATAAGCAGAGCTTCACTCTTTCATTCCATCTCTCGAGCTTAATACAATCATTGAAAAAGAAAACTGTATTCATTCATTCAATGAAACAAACGTTACACATTGATTCAATTAAACAAACTGACGTACAGTAGAGCTTCTATCATTCATTTAATGTCTCAAGCTTAGTACATTCATTCAACCAAACAAACTGTATTCAAGCTGCTTGTGTTAATTCAATGAGCAGAGCTTCACTCTTTCATTCCGTTCCTTTATTCCAAATTCAAACGTTCACTCAATGAACCAAACCTTCTTCCTTGATTCAATGAAACAACCTGCACGAGATGATTCCATGATTAGAGCTTCTCTCATTCTTTCAATGTCTCAAGCTTCATACATTCATTCAACCAAACAAACCGTAATCATTCAATCAATGAAACAAACGTTACACATTGATTCAATTAAAAACAACTGCACGTGCAGGACAGCTTCTTTCTATCGTTTCATTTCTCAAGTTTAATACATTCATTCAACCAAACAAACTGTATTCATTCATTCATTCAAAGAAATAAACGTTACACATTGATTCAATTAAACAAACTGCATGTGCAGTAGACCTCCTGTCATTCATTCCATGTCTCAAGCTTAAGACTTTTATTGAACCAAACAAACAGTATTCATTCATTCAATGGAACAAACGTTACTCATTGATTCAACTAAAAAAACTGCACGTGCAATCGAGCTTCTCTCATTTAGTTAATGTTTCAAGGTTAATACATACATTCATGCAAACAAACTGTATTCATTCATTCAATGAAACAAATGTTAGACATTGATTCAATTAAACAATCTGCACGAATTAATTCAATTAGAAGGGAGTTTCTCATTCATTCAATATCTCAACCTTTACTAATTCATTGAAAGAAAGGAAATGTATTTATTTCGTTCGTTCATTCGAAATTCAAACGTTCATTCAATGAGCAAAGCTTCACTCTTTCATTCCATTCGTTTATTCTAGATTCAAACGTTCACTCAATGAACCAAACGTTATTCATTAATCCAATGAAACAAGCTGCTTGTGTTAATACAGTGAGCAGAGCTTCACTCTTTTATTCTTTGTCTCAAGCTTAACACATTCATTCAAACAAACAAACAGTATTCATTCATTCAATGATCCAAACGGTACACATTGATTCAAATAAACAAGCTGCACGTGCAGAAGAGCATCTGTCATTCATTTAATGTTCCAAGCTTCATACAGTCATTCAACCAAACAAACAGTATTCATTCAAAGAAACAAACGTTATACATTGATTCAATTCAACAAACCGCACGCGCAGTAGAGCTTCTCTCATTCAGTCAATGTCTCAGGTTAAATACATACATTCAACCAAACAAACTGTATTCATTCAAAGAAACAAACGTTACACATTGATTCAATTCAACAAACTGCACAAATTAATTCAATTAGATAGAGTTTCTCATTCATTCAATATCTCAACCTTGACTAATTCATTGAAACAAAGGAAATGTATTCCTGCGTTCGTTTATTCTAAATTCAAACGTTCATCAAATGAAAGAAGCTGCTTGTGTTAATTCAGTGAGCAGAGCTTCAATCTTTCATTCCATGTCTCAAGCTTAATCCATTTATTCAACCAAACAATCAGTATTCATTCATTCAATGAAACAAACGTTACACATTGATTCAATTAAACAAACTGCACGTGCAGTGGAGCTTCTCTCATTCAGTTAATTTCTCAAGTTTAATACATACATTCAACCAGCAAACTGTATTCATTCATTCAATGAAACAAATGTTATACATTGATTCAATTAAACAATCTGCACGAATTAATTCAATTAGAAGAGAGTTTCTCATTCATTCAATATCTCAACCTTTACTAATTCATTGAAAGAAAGGAAATGTATTCATTCATTCGTTTATTCTAAATTCAAACGTTCATCCAATGAAACAAGCTGCTTGTGTTAATTCAATGAGCAGAGCTTCACTCTTTCATTCCGTTCGTTTATTCCGAATTCAAACGTTCACTCAATCAACCAAACGTTCTTCATTGATTCAATGAAACAAACTGCACGCGATGATTTCATGATTAGAGCGTCTCTCATTCTTTCAATGTCTCAAGCTTAATTCATTCATTCAACCAAACAAACTGTATTCATTCATTCAATGAAACAAATGTTATACATTGATTCAATTAAACAAACTGCACGAATTAATTCAATGGGAAGAGAGTTTCTCATTGATTCAATATCTCCACCTTTACTAATTCATTGAAGGAAAGGAAATGTATTCATGTGTTCGTTTCTTCTAAATTCAAACATTCATTCAATGCACCAAACGTTACACATTGATTCAATTAAACAAACTGCACGTGCAGTAGAGCACCTGTAATTCATTTAATATCTCAAGCTTAATACATACATTCAACCGAACAAACGGTATTCATTCATTCAATGAAACAAACGTTACACATTGATTCAATTAAACAAACTGCACGTGCAGAAGAGCATCTGTCATTCATTTAATGTCTCAAGTTTAATACATACATTCAACCAAACAAACAGTATTCATTCATTCAATGAAACAAACGTTACACATTGATTCAATATTACAATCTGCACGTGCACAAGAGCATCTGTCATTCATTTAATGTCTCAGGTTTAATGCATACATTCAACCAAACGATCTGTATTCATTCATTCAATGAAACAAACGTTACACATTGATTCAATTAAACAAACTGCACGTGCAGTAGAGCATCTATCATTCATTCATTCATTAAACAAACTGAACGAATTAATTCAACTAGAAGAGAGTTTCTCATTCATTCAATATCTCAACCTTTACTAATGTATTGAAAGAAAGGAAACCTATTCGTTTCGTTTATTTTTTCTAAATTTAAACGTTCGTTCAAACGTTATTCATTGATCCAATGAAACAAGCTGCTAGTGTTAATTCAATGAGCAGAGCTTCACTCTTTCATTCCATGTCTCGAGCTTAATACACTCATTCAACCAAACAAACAGTATTCCTTCATTCAGTCAAACAAACGTTACACATTGATTCTATTTTAAAAAACTGCACGTGCAGTACAGCTTCTTTCTATCATTTCATTTCTCAAGTTTAATACATTCATTCAACCAAACAAACAGTATTCCTTCATTCAGTGAAACATACGTTATTCCTTGATTCAATGAGTTGAGCTTCCCTCATTCATTCAATGTCTCAAGCTTAACTGGTTCATTGAAAGAAACAAACTGTGTTCGTCCAGTCGTTGAAAGAAACGTCAATCCTTCATTCAAACGTTCTTCCTTGATTCAATGAAACAATCTGCACGAGATGATTCCATGATTAGAGCTTCTCTCATTCTTTCAATGTCTCAAGCTTAATACATTCATTCAACCAAACAAACCGTAATCATTCATTCAATGAAACAAACGTTACACATTTATTCAATTAAAAAAAACTGCACGTGCAGTACAGCTTCTTTCTATCATTTCATTTCTCAAGTTTAATACATTCATTCAACCAAACAAACAGTATTCATTCATTCAATGGAACAAACGTTACGCATTGATTCAACTAAAAAAACTGCACGTGAAGTCGAGCTTCTCTCATTTAGTTAATGTCTCAAGTTTAATACATAGATTCATGCAAACAAACTGTATTCATTCATTCAATGAAACAAATGTTATACATTGATTCAATTAAACAATCTGCACGAATTATTTCAATTAGAAGAGAGTTTCTCATTCATTCAATATCTCAACCTTTACTAATTCATTGAAAGAAAGGAAATGTATTTATTTCGTTCGTTTATTCTAAATTCAAACGTTCATTCAATGAACCAAACGTTATTCATTAATCCAATGAAACAAGCTGCATGTGTTAAATCAGTGAGAAGAGCTTCACTCTTACATTCCATGTCTCAAGCTTAATACATTCATTCAACCAAGCAAATAGTATTCATTCGTTCAAAGACACAAACGTTACACATTGAATCAATGAAACAAACTGCACGTGCAGTTGACCTCCTGTCATTCATTTATTGTCGCACGTTTAATACATTAATTCAACCAAACAAACTGTATTCATTCATTCAATGAAACAAACGTTACACATTGATTCAATTTAAAAAAACGGCACGTGCAGTAGAGCTTCTCTCATTCATTTCATGTCTCAAGCTGAATTCATTCATTCAAACAAACAAACTGTATTCATTCATTCAATGAAACAATTAAACAATCTGCACGAAATAATTCAATTAGAAGAGAGTTTCTCATTCATTCAATATCTCAAACTTTACTAATTCATTTCAAGAAAGGAAAAGTATCCATTCGTTCGTTTATTCTAAATTCAAACGTTCATCCAATGAAACGATCTGCTCGTGTTAATTCAATGAGTAAAGCTTCACTCTTTCATTCCATTCGTCTATTCTAGATTCAAAAGTTCACTCAATGAACCAAACGTCATTCATTAATCCAATGAAACAAGCTGCTTGTGTTAATTCAGTGAGCAGAGCTTCACTCTTTTATTCTTTGTCTCAAACTTAATACATTCATTCAACCAAACAAACTGTATTCATTCATTAAATGAAACAAACGTTACACATTGATTCAATTAAACAAACTGCACGTGCAGTCGAACTTCTGTCTATCATTTGATGTCTCAAAGTTTATACATTCACTCCACCAAACAAACTGCATTTATTCATTCAATGATCCAAACGGTACACATTGATTCAAATAAACAAGCTGCACGTGCAGAAGAGCATCTGTCATTCATTTAATGTTCCAAGCTTCATACAGTCATTCAACCAAACAAACAGTATTCATTCAAAGAAACAAACGTTATACATTGATTCAATTAAACAAACTGCACGCGCAGTAGAGCTTCTCTCATTCAGTTAATTTCTCAAGTTTAATACATACATTCAACCAGCAAACTGTATTCATTCATTCAATGAAACAAATGTTATACATTGATTCAATTAAACAATCTGCACGAATTAATTCAATTAGAAGAGAGTTTCTCATTCATTCAATATCTCAACCTTTACTAATTCATTGAAAGAAAGGAAATGTATTCATTCATTCGTTTATTCTAAATTCAAACGTTCATCCAATGAAACAAGCTGCTTGTGTTAATTCAATGAGCAGAGCTTCACTCTTTCATTCCGTTCGTTTATTCCGAATTCAAACGTTCACTCAATCAACCAAACGTTCTTCATTGATTCAATGAAACAAACTGCACGCGATGATTTCATGATTAGAGCGTCTCTCATTCTTTCAATGTCTCAAGCTTAATTCATTCATTCAACCAAACAAACTGTATTCATTCATTCAATGAAACAAATGTTATACATTGATTCAATTAAACAAACTGCACGAATTAATTCAATGGGAAGAGAGTTTCTCATTGATTCAATATCTCCACCTTTACTAATTCATTGAAGGAAAGGAAATGTATTCATGTGTTCGTTTCTTCTAAATTCAAACATTCATTCAATGAACCAAACGTTACACATTGATTCAATTAAACAAACTGCACGTGCAGTAGAGCACCTGTAATTCATTTAATATCTCAAGCTTAATACATACATTCAACCGAACAAACGGTATTCATTCATTCAATGAAACAAACGTTACACATTGATTCAATTAAACAAACTGCACGTGCAGAAGAGCATCTGTCATTCATTTAATGTCTCAAGTTTAATACATACATTCAACCAAACAAACAGTATTCATTCATTCAATGAAACAAACGTTACACATTGATTCAATATTACAAACTGCACGTGCACAAGATCATATGTCATTCATTTAATGTCTCAGGTTTAATGCATACATTCAACCAAACGATCTGTATTCATTCATTCAATGGAACAAACGTTACGCGTTGATTCAACTCAAAAAACTGCACGTGCAGTGGAGCTTCTCTCATTCAGTTAATTTCTCAAGTTTAATACATACATTCAACCAAACAAACTGTATTCATTCAATGAAACAAATGTTATACATTGATTCAATTAAACAATCTGCACGAATTAATTCAATTAGAAGAGAGTTTCTCATTCATTCAATATCTCCAACTGTACAAATTCATTGAAAGAAAGGAAATGTATTCATGTGTTCGTTTCTTCTAAATTCAAACATTCATTCAATGAACCAAACGTTACACATTGATTCAATTAAACAAACTGCACGTGCAGTAGAGCACCTGTAATTCATTTAATATCTCAAGCTTAATACATACATTCAACCGAACAAACGGTATTCATTCATTCAATGAAACAAACGTTACACATTGATTCAATTAAACAAACTGCACGTGCAGAAGAGCATCTGTCATTCATTTAATGTCTCAAGTTTAATACATACATTCAACCAAACAAACAGTATTCATTCATTCAATGAAACAAACGTTACACATTGATTCAATATTACAAACTGCACGTGCACAAGAGCATCTGTCATTCATTTAATGTCTCAGGTTTAATGCATACATTCAACCAAACGATCTGTATTCATTCATTCAATGAAACAAACGTTACACATTGATTCAATTAAACAAACTGCACGTGCAGTAGAGCATCTATCATTCATTCATTCATTAAACAAACTGAACGAATTAATTCAACTAGAAGAGAGTTTCTCATTCATTCAATATCTCAACCTTTACTAATGTATTGAAAGAAAGGAAACCTATTCGTTTCGTTTATTTTTTCTAAATTTAAACGTTCGTTCAAACGTTATTCATTGATCCAATGAAACAAGCTGCTAGTGTTAATTCAATGAGCAGAGCTTCACTCTTTCATTCCATGTCTCGAGCTTAATACACTCATTCAACCAAACAAACAGTATTCCTTCATTCAGTCAAACAAACGTTACACATTGATTCTATTTTAAAAAACTGCACGTGCAGTACAGCTTCTTTCTATCATTTCATTTCTCAAGTTTAATACATTCATTCAACCAAACAAACAGTATTCCTTCATTCAGTGAAACATACGTTATTCCTTGATTCAATGAGTTGAGCTTCCCTCATTCATTCAATGTCTCAAGCTTAACTGGTTCATTGAAAGAAACAAACTGTGTTCGTCCAGTCGTTGAAAGAAACGTCAATCCTTCATTCAAACGTTCTTCCTTGATTCAATGAAACAATCTGCACGAGATGATTCCATGATTAGAGCTTCTCTCATTCTTTCAATGTCTCAAGCTTAATACATTCATTCAACCAAACAAACCGTAATCATTCATTCAATGAAACAAACGTTACACATTTATTCAATTAAAAAAAACTGCACGTGCAGTACAGCTTCTTTCTATCATTTCATTTCTCAAGTTTAATACATTCATTCAACCAAACAAACAGTATTCATTCATTCAATGGAACAAACGTTACGCATTGATTCAACTAAAAAAACTGCACGTGAAGTCGAGCTTCTCTCATTTAGTTAATGTCTCAAGTTTAATACATAGATTCATGCAAACAAACTGTATTCATTCATTCAATGAAACAAATGTTATACATTGATTCAATTAAACAATCTGCACGAATTATTTCAATTAGAAGAGAGTTTCTCATTCATTCAATATCTCAACCTTTACTAATTCATTGAAAGAAAGGAAATGTATTTATTTCGTTCGTTTATTCTAAATTCAAACGTTCATTCAATGAACCAAACGTTATTCATTAATCCAATGAAACAAGCTGCATGTGTTAATTCAGTGAGAAGAGCTTCACTCTTACATTCCATGTCTCAAGCTTAATACATTCATTCAACCAAGCAAATAGTATTCATTCGTTCAAAGACACAAACGTTACACATTGAATCAATGAAACAAACTGCACGTGCAGTAGACCTCCTGTCATTCATTTATTGTCGCATCTTTAATACATTAATTCAACCAAACAAACTGTATTCATTCATTCAATGAAACAAACGTTACACATTGATTCAATTTAAAAAAACGGCACGTGCAGTAGAGCTTCTCTCATTCATTTCATGTCTCAAGCTGAATTCATTCATTCAAACAAACAAACTGTATTCATTCATTCAATGAAACAAACGTTACACATTGATTCAATTTAAAAAAACGGCACGTGCAGTAGAGCTTCTCTCATTCTTTTCATGTCTCAAGCTGAATTCATTCATTCAAACAAACAAACTGTATTCATTCATTAAATGAAACAAACGTTACACATTGATTCAATTAAACAAACTGCACGTGCAGTCGAACTTCTGTCTATCATTTGATGTCTCAAAGTTTATACATTCACTCCACCAAACAAACTGCATTTATTCATTCAATGATCCAAACGGTACACATTGATTCAAATAAACAAGCTGCACGTGCAGAAGAGCATCTGTCATTCATTTAATGTTCCAAGCTTCATACAGTCATTCAACCAAACAAACAGTATTCATTCAAAGAAACAAACGTTATACATTGATTCAATTCAACAAACCGCACGCGCAGTAGAGCTTCTCTCATTCAGTCAATGTCTCAGGTTAAATACATACATTCAACCAAACAAACTGTATTCATTCAAAGAAACAAACGTTACACATTGATTCAATTCAACAAACTGCACAAATTAATTCAATTAGATAGAGTTTCTCATTCATTCAATATCTCAACCTTGACTAATTCATTGAAACAAAGGAAATGTATTCCTGCGTTCGTTTATTCTAAATTCAAACGTTCATCAAATGAAACAAGCTGCTTGTGTTAATTCAGTGAGCAGAGCTTCAATCTTTCATTCCATGTCTCAAGCTTAATCCATTTATTCAACCAAACAATCAGTATTCATTCATTCAATGAAACAAACGTTACACATTGATTCAATTAAACAAACTGCACGTGCAGTGGAGCTTCTCTCATTCAGTTAATTTCTCAAGTTTAATACATACATTCAACCAGCAAACTGTATTCATTCATTCAATGAAACAAATGTTATACATTGATTCAATTAAACAATCTGCACGAATTAATTCAATTAGAAGAGAGTTTCTCATTCATTCAATATCTCAACCTTTACTAATTCATTGAAAGAAAGGAAATGTATTCATTCATTCGTTTATTCTAAATTCAAACGTTCATCCAATGAAACAAGCTGCTTGTGTTAATTCAATGAGCAGAGCTTCACTCTTTCATTCCGTTCGTTTATTCCAAATTCAAACGTTCACTCAATCAACCAAACGTTCTTCATTGATTCAATGAAACAAAATGCACGCGATGATTTCATGATTAGAGCGTCTATCATTCTTTCAATGTCTCAAGCTTAATTCATTCATTCAACCAAACAAACTGTATTCATTCATTCAATGAAACAAATGTTATACATTGATTCAATTAAACAAACTGCACGAATTAATTCAATGGGAAGAGAGTTTCTCATTGATTCAATATCTCCACCTTTACTAATTCATTGAAGGAAAGGAAATGTATTCATGTGTTCGTTTCTTCTAAATTCAAACATTCATTCAATGCACCAAACGTTACACATTGATTCAATTAAACAAACTGCACGTGCAGTAGAGCACCTGTAATTCATTTAATATCTCAAGCTTAATACATACATTCAACCGAACAAACGGTATTCATTCATTCAATGAAACAAACGTTACACATTGATTCAATTAAACAAACTGCACGTGCAGAAGAGCATCTGTCATTCATTTAATGTCTCAAGTTTAATACATACATTCAACCAAACAAACAGTATTCATTCATTCAATGAAACAAACGTTACACATTGATTCAATATTACAAACTGCACGTGCACAAGAGCATCTGTCATTCATTTAATGTCTCAGGTTTAATGCATACATTCAACCAAACGATCTGTATTCATTCATTCAATGAAACAAACGTTACACATTGATTCAATTAAAAAAAAACTGCACGTGCAGTACAGCTTCTTTCTATCATTTCATTTCTCAAGTTTAATACATTCATTCAACCAAACAAACAGTATTCATTCATTCAATGGAACAAACGTTACGCATTGATTCAACTAAAAAAACTGCACGTGAAGTCGAGCTTCTCTCATTTAGTTAATGTCTCAAGTTTAATACATAGATTCATGCAAACAAACTGTATTCATTCATTCAATGAAACAAATGTTATACATTGATTCAATTAAACAATCTGCACGAATTATTTCAATTAGAAGAGAGTTTCTCATTCATTCAATATCTCAACCTTTACTAATTCATTGAAAGAAAGGAAATGTATTTATTTCGTTCGTTTATTCTAAATTCAAACGTTCATTCAATGAACCAAACGTTATTCATTAATCCAATGAAACAAGCTGCATGTGTTAATTCAGTGAGAAGAGCTTCACTCTTACATTCCATGTCTCAAGCTTAATACATTCATTCAACCAAGCAAATAGTATTCATTCGTTCAAAGACACAAACGTTACACATTGAATCAATGAAACAAACTGCACGTGCAGTAGACCTCCTGTCATTCATTTATTGTCGCACGTTTAATACATTAATTCAACCAAACAAACTGTATTCATTCATTCAATGAAACAAACGTTACACATTGATTCAATTTAAAAAAACGGCACGTGCAGTAGAGCTTCTCTCATTCATTTCATGTCTCAAGCTGAATTCATTCATTCAAACAAACAAACTGTATTCATTCATTCAATGAAACAAACGTTACACATTGATTCAATTTAAAAAAACGGCACGTGCAGTAGAGCTTCTCTCATTCATTTCATGTCTCAAGCTGAATTCATTCATTCAAACAAACAAACTGTATTCATTCATTCAATCAAACAATTAAACAATCTGCACGAAATAATTCAATTAGAAGAGAGTTTCTCATTCATTCAATATCTCAAACTTTACTAATTCATTTAAAGATAGGAAAAGTATTCATTCGTTCGTTTATTCTAAATTCAAACGTTCATCCAATGAAACGATCTGCTCGTGTTAATTCAATGAGTAAAGCTTCACTCTTTCATTCCATTCGTCTATTCTAGATTCAAAAGTTCACTCAATGAACCAAACGTCATTCATTAATCCAATGAAACAAGCTGCTTGTGTTAATTCAGTGAGCAGAGCTTCACTCTTTCATTCTTTGTCTCAAACTTAATACATTCATTCAACCAAACAAACTGTATACATTCATTAAATGAAACAAACGTTACACATTGATTCAATTAAACAAACTGCACGTGCAGTCGAACTTCTGTCTATCATTTGATGTCTCAAAGTTTATACATTCACTCCACCAAACAAACTGCATTTATTCATTCAATGATCCAAACGGTACACATTGATTCAAATAAACAAGCTGCACGTGCAGAAGAGCATCTGTCATTCATTTAATGTTCCAAGCTTCATACAGTCATTCAACCAAACAAACAGTATTCATTCAATGAAACAAACGTTACACATTGATTCAATTAAACAAACTGCACGTGCAGTGGAGCTTCTCTCATTCAGTTAATTTCTCAAGTTTAATACATACATTCAACCAGCAAACTGTATTCATTCATTCAATGAAACAAATGTTATACATTGATTCAATTAAACAATCTGCACGAATTAATTCAATTAGAAGAGAGTTTCTCATTCATTCAATATCTCAACCTTTACTAATTCATTGAAAGAAAGGAAATGTATTCATTCATTCGTTTATTCTAAATTCAAACGTTCATCCAATGAAACAAGCTGCTTGTGTTAATTCAATGAGCAGAGCTTCACTCTTTCATTCCGTTCGTTTATTCCGAATTCAAACGTTCACTCAATCAACCAAACGTTCTTCATTGATTCAATGAAACAAACTGCACGCGATGATTTCATGATTAGAGCGTCTCTCATTCTTTCAATGTCTCAAGCTTAATTCATTCATTCAACCAAACAAACTGTATTCATTCATTCAATGAAACAAATGTTATACATTGATTCAATTAAACAAACTGCACGAATTAATTCAATTGGAAGAGAGTTTCTCATTGATTCAATATCTCCAACTTTACTAATTCATTGAAGGAAAGGAAATGTATTCATGTGTTCGTTTCTTCTAAATTCAAACATTCATTCAATGAACCAAACGTTACACATTGATTCAATTAAACAAACTGCACGTGCAGTAGAGCACCTGTATTTCATTTAATATCTCAAGCTTAATACATACATTCAACCGAACAAACGGTATTCATTCATTCAATGAAACAAACGTTACACATTGATTCAATTAAACAAACTGCACGTGCAGAAGAGCATCTGTCATTCATTTAATGTCTCAAGTTTAATACATACATTCAACCAAACAAACAGTATTCATTCATTCAATGAAACAAACGTTACACATTGATTCAATATTACAAACTGCACGTGCACAAGAGCATCTGTCATTCATTTAATGTCTCAGGTTTAATGCATACATTCAACCAAACGATCTGTATTCATTCATTCAATGAAACAAACGTTACACATTGATTCAATTAAAAAAAAACTGCACGTGCAGTACAGCTTCTTTCTATCATTTCATTTCTCAAGTTTAATACATTCATTCAACCAAACAAACAGTATTCATTCATTCAATGGAACAAACGTTACGCATTGATTCAACTAAAAAAACTGCACGTGAAGTCGAGCTTCTCTCATTTAGTTAATGTCTCAAGTTTAATACATAGATTCATGCAAACAAACTGTATTCATTCATTCAATGAAACAAATGTTATACATTGATTCAATTAAACAATCTGCACGAATTATTTCAATTAGAAGAGAGTTTCTCATTCATTCAATATCTCAACCTTTACTAATTCATTGAAAGAAAGGAAATGTATTTATTTCGTTCGTTTATTCTAAATTCAAACGTTCATTCAATGAACCAAACGTTATTCATTAATCCAATGAAACAAGCTGCATGTGTTAATTCAGTGAGAAGAGCTTCACTCTTACATTCCATGTCTCAAGCTTAATACATTCATTCAACCAAGCAAATAGTATTCATTCGTTCAAAGACACAAACGTTACACATTGAATCAATGAAACAAACTGCACGTGCAGTAGACCTCCTGTCATTCATTTATTGTCGCACGTTTAATACATTAATTCAACCAAACAAACTGTATTCATTCATTCAATGAAACAAACGTTACACATTGATTCAATTTAAAAAAACGGCACGTGCAGTAGAGCTTCTCTCATTCATTTCATGTCTCAAGCTGAATTCATTCATTCAAACAAACAAACTGTATTCATTCATTCAATCAAACAATTAAACAATCTGCACGAAATAATTCAATTAGAAGAGAGTTTCTCATTCATTCAATATCTCAAACTTTACTAATTCATTTAAAGAAAGGAAAAGTATTCATTCGTTCGTTTATTCTAAATTCAAACGTTCATCCAATGAAACGATCTGCTCGTGTTAATTCAATGAGTAAAGCTTCACTCTTTCATTCCATTCGTCTATTCTAGATTCAAAAGTTCACTCAATGAACCAAACGTCATTCATTAATCCAATGAAACAAGCTGCTTGTGTTAATTCAGTGAGCAGAGCTTCACTCTTTTATTGTTTGTCTCAAACTTAATACATTCATTCAACCAAACAAACTGTATTCATTCATTAAATGAAACAAACGTTACACATTGATTCAATTAAACAAACTGCACGTGCAGTCGAACTTCTGTCTATCATTTGATGTCTCAAAGTTTATACATTCACTCCACCAAACAAACTGCATTTATTCATTCAATGATCCAAACGGTACACATTGATTCAAATAAACAAGCTGCACGTGCAGAAGAGCATCTGTCATTCATTTAATGTTCCAAGCTTCATACAGTCATTCAACCAAACAAACAGTATTCATTCAAAGAAACAAACGTTATACATTGATTCAATTCAACAAACCGCACGCGCAGTAGAGCTTCTCTCATTCAGTCAATGTCTCAGGTTAAATACATACATTCAACCAAACAAACTGTATTCATTCAAAGAAACAAACGTTACACATTGATTCAATTCAACAAACTGCACAAATTAATTCAATTAGATAGAGTTTCTCATTCATTCAATATCTCAACCTTGACTAATTCATTGAAACAAAGGAAATGTATTCCTGCGTTCGTTTATTCTAAATTCAAACGTTCATCAAATGAAAGAAGCTGCTTGTGTTAATTCAGTGAGCAGAGCTTCAATCTTTCATTCCATGTCTCAAGCTTAATCCATTTATTCAACCAAACAATCAGTATTCATTCATTCAATGAAACAAACGTTACACATTGATTCAATTAAACAAACTGCACGTGCAGTGGAGCTTCTCTCATTCAGTTAATTTCTCAAGTTTAATACATACATTCAACCAGCAAACTGTATTCATTCATTCAATGAAACAAATGTTATACATTGATTCAATTAAACAATCTGCACGAATTAATTCAATTAGAAGAGAGTTTCTCATTCATTCAATATCTCAACCTTTACTAATTCATTGAAAGAAAGGAAATGTATTCATTCATTCGTTTATTCTAAATTCAAACGTTCATCCAATGAAACAAGCTGCTTGTGTTAATTCAATGAGCAGAGCTTCACTCTTTCATTCCGTTCGTTTATTCCGAATTCAAACGTTCACTCAATCAACCAAACGTTCTTCATTGATTCAATGAAACAAACTGCACGCGATGATTTCATGATTAGAGCGTCTCTCATTCTTTCAATGTCTCAAGCTTAATTCATTCATTCAACCAAACAAACTGTATTCATTCATTCAATGAAACAAATGTTATACATTGATTCAATTAAACAAACTGCACGAATTAATTCAATTGGAAGAGAGTTTCTCATTGATTCAATATCTCCAACTTTACTAATTCATTGAAGGAAAGGAAATGTATTCATGTGTTCGTTTCTTCTAAATTCAAACATTCATTCAATGAACCAAACGTTACACATTGATTCAATTAAACAAACTGCACGTGCAGTAGAGCACCTGTATTTCATTTAATATCTCAAGCTTAATACATACATTCAACCGAACAAACGGTATTCATTCATTCAATGAAACAAACGTTACACATTGATTCAATTAAACAAACTGCACGTGCAGAAGAGCATCTGTCATTCATTTAATGTCTCAAGTTTAATACATACATTCAACCAAACAAACAGTATTCATTCATTCAATGAAACAAACGTTACACATTGATTCAATATTACAAACTGCACGTGCACAAGAGCATCTGTCATTCATTTAATGTCTCAGGTTTAATGCATACATTCAACCAAACGATCTGTATTCATTCATTCAATGAAACAAACGTTACACATTGATTCAATTAAAAAAAAACTGCACGTGCAGTACAGCTTCTTTCTATCATTTCATTTCTCAAGTTTAATACATTCATTCAACCAAACAAACAGTATTCATTCATTCAATGGAACAAACGTTACGCATTGATTCAACTAAAAAAACTGCACGTGAAGTCGAGCTTCTCTCATTTAGTTAATGTCTCAAGTTTAATACATAGATTCATGCAAACAAACTGTATTCATTCATTCAATGAAACAAATGTTATACATTGATTCAATTAAACAATCTGCACGAATTATTTCAATTAGAAGAGAGTTTCTCATTCATTCAATATCTCAACCTTTACTAATTCATTGAAAGAAAGGAAATGTATTTATTTCGTTCGTTTATTCTAAATTCAAACGTTCATTCAATGAACCAAACGTTATTCATTAATCCAATGAAACAAGCTGCATGTGTTAATTCAGTGAGAAGAGCTTCACTCTTACATTCCATGTCTCAAGCTTAATACATTCATTCAACCAAGCAAATAGTATTCATTCGTTCAAAGACACAAACGTTACACATTGAATCAATGAAACAAACTGCACGTGCAGTAGACCTCCTGTCATTCATTTATTGTCGCACGTTTAATACATTAATTCAACCAAACAAACTGTATTCATTCATTCAATGAAACAAACGTTACACATTGATTCAATTTAAAAAAACGGCACGTGCAGTAGAGCTTCTCTCATTCATTTCATGTCTCAAGCTGAATTCATTCATTCAAACAAACAAACTGTATTCATTCATTCAATGAAACAAACGTTACACATTGATTCAATTTAAAAAAACGGCACGTGCAGTAGAGCTTCTCTCATTCATTTCATGTCTCAAGCTGAATTCATTCATTCAAACAAACAAACTGTATTCATTCATTCAATCAAACAATTAAACAATCTGCACGAAATAATTCAATTAGAAGAGAGTTTCTCATTCATTCAATATCTCAAACTTTACTAATTCATTTAAAGAAAGGAAAAGCATTCATTCGTTCGTTTATTCTAAATTCAAACGTTCATCCAATGAAACGATCTGCTCGTGTTAATTCAATGAGTAAAGCTTCACTCTTTCATTCCATTCGTCTATTCTAGATTCAAAAGTTCACTCAATGAACCAAACGTCATTCATTAATCCAATGAAACAAGCTGCTTGTGTTAATTCAGTGAGCAGAGCTTCACTCTTTTATTGTTTGTCTCAAACTTAATACATTCATTCAACCAAACAAACTGTATTCATTCATTAAATGAAACAAACGTTACACATTGATTCAATTAAACAAACTGCACGTGCAGTCGAACTTCTGTCTATCATTTGATGTCTCAAAGTTTATACAATCACTCCACCAAACAAACTGCATTTATTCATTCAATGATCCAAACGGTACACATTGATTCAAATAAACAAGCTGCACGTGCAGAAGAGCATCTGTCATTCATTTAATGTTCCAAGCTTCATACAGTCATTCAACCAAACAAACAGTATTCATTCAAAGAAACAAACGTTATACATTGATTCAATTCAACAAACCGCACGCGCAGTAGAGCTTCTCTCATTCAGTCAATGTCTCAGGTTAAATACATACATTCAACCAAACAAACTGTATTCATTCAAAGAAACAAACGTTACACATTGATTCAATTCAACAAACTGCACAAATTAATTCAATTAGATAGAGTTTCTCATTCATTCAATATCTCAACCTTGACTAATTCATTGAAGGAAAGGAAATGTATTCATGTGTTCGTTTCTTCTAAATTCAAACATTCATTCAATGAACCAAACGTTACACATTGATTCAATTAAACAAACTGCACGTGCAGTAGAGCACCTGTAATTCATTTAATATCTCAAGCTTAATACATACATTCAACCGAACAAACGGTATTCGTTCATTCAATGAAACAAACGTTACACATTGATTCAATTAAACAAACTGCACGTGCAGAAGAGCATCTGTCATTCATTTAATGTCTCAAGTTTAATACATACATTCAACCAAACAAACAGTATTCATTCATTCAATGAAACAAACGTTACACATTGATTCAATATTACAAACTGCACGTGCACAAGAGCATCTGTCATTCATTTAATGTCTCAGGTTTAATGCATACATTCAACCAAACGATCTGTATTCATTCATTCAATGAAACAAACGTTACACATTGATTCAATTAAACAAACTGCACGTGCAGTAGAGCATCTATCATTCATTCATTCATTAAACAGCTGAACGAATTAATTCAACTAGAAGAGAGTTTCTCATTCATTCAATATCTCAACCTTTACTAATGTATTGAAAGAAAGGAAACCTATTCGTTTCGTTTATTTTTTCTAAATTTAAACGTTCGTTCAATGAACCAAACGTTATTCATTGATCCAATGAAACAAGCTGCTAGTGTTAATTCAATGAGCAGAGCTTCACTCTTTCATTCCATGTCTCGAGCTTAATACACTCATTCAACCAAACAAACAGTATTCCTTCATTCAGTCAAACAAACGTTACACATTGATTCTATTCAAAAAAACTGCACGTGCAGTACAGCTTCTTTCTATCATTTCATTTCTCAAGTTTAATACATACATTCAACCAAACAAACAGTATTCCTTCATTCAGTGAAACATACGTTATTCCTTGATTCAATGAGTTGAGCTTCCCTCATTCATTCAATGTCTCAAGCTTAACTGGTTCATTGAAAGAAACAAACTGTGTTCGTCCAGTCGTTGAAAGAAACGTCAATCCTTCATTCAAACGTTCTTCCTTGATTCAATGAAACAATCTGCACGAGATGATTCCATGATTAGAGCTTCTCGCATTCTTTCAATGTCTCAAGCTTAATACATTCATTCAACCAAACAAACCGTAATCATTCATTCAATGAAACAAACGTTACACATTGATTCAATATTACAAACTGCACGTGCACAAGAGCATCTGTCATTCATTTAATGTCTCAGGTTTAATGCATACATTCAACCAAACGATCTGTATTCATTCATTCAATGAAACAAACGTTACACATTGATTCAATTAAAAAAAACTGCACGTGCAGTACAGCTTCTTTCTATCATTTCATTTCTCAAGTTTAATACATTCATTCAACCAAACAAACAGTATTCATTCATTCAATGGAACAAACGTTACGCATTGATTCAACTAAAAAAACTGCACGTGAAGTCGAGCTTCTCTCATTTAGTTAATGTCTCAAGTTTAATACATAGATTCATGCAAACAAACAGTATTCATTCATTCAATGAAACAAATGTTATACATTGATTCAATTAAACAATCTGCACGAATTATTTCAATTAGAAGAGAGTTTCTCATTCATTCAATATCTCAACCTTTACTAATTCATTGAAAGAAAGGAAATGTATTTATTTCGTTCGTTTATTCTAAATTCAAACGTTCATTCAATGAACCAAACGTTATTCATTAATCCAATGAAACAAGCTGCATGTGTTAATTCAGTGAGAAGAGCTTCACTCTTACATTTCATGTCTCAAGCTTAATACATTTATTCAACCAAGCAAATAGTATTCATTCGTTCAAAGACACAAACGTTACACATTGAATCAATGAAACAAACTGCACGTGCAGTAGACCTCCTGTCATTCATTTATTGTCGCACGTTTAATACATTAATTCAACCAAACAAACTGTATTCATTCATTCAATGAAACAAACGTTACACATTGATTCAATTTAAAAAAACGGCACGTGCAGTAGAGCTTCTCTCATTCATTTCATGTCTCAAGCTGAATTCATTCATTCAAACAAACAAACTGTATTCATTCATTCAATGAAACAAACGTTACACATTGATTCAATTTAAAAAAACGGCACGTGCAGTAGAGCTTCTCTCATTCATTTCATGTCTCAAGCTGAATTCATTCATTCAAACAAACTGTATTCATTCATTCAATCAAACAATTAAACAATCTGCACGAAATAATTCAATTAGAAGAGAGTTTCTCATTCATTCAATATATCAAACTTTACTAATTCATTTAAAGAAAGGAAAGGTATTCATTCGTTCGTTTATTCTAAATTCAAACGTTCATCCAATGAAACGATCTGCTCGTGTTAATTCAATGAGTAAAGCTTCACTCTTTCATTCCATTCGTCTATTCTAGATTCAAAAGTTCACTCAATGAACCAAACGTCATTCATTAATCCAATGAAACAAGCTGCTTGTGTTAATTCAGTGAGCAGAGCTTCACTCTTTTATTCTTTGTCTCAAACTTAATACATTCATTCAACCAAACAAACTGCATTCATTCATTAAATGAAACAAACGTTACACATTGATTCAATTAAACAAACTGCACGTGCAGTCGAACTTCTGTCTATCATTTGATGTCTCAAAGTTTATACATTCACTCCACCAAACAAACTGCATTTATTCATTCAATGATCCAAACGGTACACATTGATTCAAATAAACAAGCTGCACGTGCAGAAGAGCTTCTGTCATTCATTTAATGTTCCAAGCTTCATACAGTCATTCAACCAAACAAACAGTATTCATTCAAAGAAACAAACGTTATACATTGATTCCATTCAACAAACCGCACGCGCAGTAGAGCTTCTCTCATTCAGTCAATGTCTCAGGTTAAATACATACATTCAACCAAACAAACTGTATTCATTCAAAGAAACAAACGTTACACATTGATTCAATTTAAAAAAACGGCACGTGCAGTAGAGCTTCTCTCATTCATTTCATGTCTCAAGCTGAATTCATTCATTCAAACAAACAAACTGTATTCATTCATTCAATCAAACAATTAAACAATCTGCACGAAATAATTCAATTAGAAGAGAGTTTCTCATTCATTCAATATCTCAAACTTTACTAATTCATTTAAAGAAAGGAAAAGTATTCATTCGTTCGTTTATTCTAAATTCAAACGTTCATCCAATGAAACGATCTGCTCGTGTTAATTCAATGAGTAAAGCTTCACTCTTTCATTCCATTCGTCTATTCTAGATTCAAAAGTTCACTCAATGAACCAAACGTCATTCATTAATCCAATGAAACAAGCTGCTTGTGTTAATTCAGTGAGCAGAGCTTCACTCTTTTATTGTTTGTCTCAAACTTAATACATTCATTCAACCAAACAAACTGTATTCATTCATTAAATGAAACAAACGTTACACATTGATTCAATTAAACAAACTGCACGTGCAGTCGAACTTCTGTCTATCATTTGATGTCTCAAAGTTTATACAATCACTCCACCAAACAAACTGCATTTATTCATTCAATGATCCAAACGGTACACATTGATTCAAATAAACAAGCTGCACGTGCAGCTTGTCAGCATCTGCAGCATCTGTCATTCATTTAATGTTCCAAGCTTCATACAGTCATTCAACCAAACAAACAGTATTCATTCAAAGAAACAAACGTTATACATTGATTCAATTCAACAAACCGCACGCGCAGTAGAGCTTCTCTCATTCAGTCAATGTCTCAGGTTAAATACATACATTCAACCAAACAAACTGTATTCATTCAAAGAAACAAACGTTACACATTGATTCAATTCAACAAACTGCACAAATTAATTCAATTAGATAGAGTTTCTCATTCATTCAATATCTCAACCTTGACTAATTCATTGAAGGAAAGGAAATGTATTCATGTGTTCGTTTCTTCTAAATTCAAACATTCATTCAATGAACCAAACGTTACACATTGATTCAATTAAACAAACTGCACGTGCAGTAGAGCACCTGTAATTCATTTAATATCTCAAGCTTAATACATACATTCAACCTAACAAACGGTATTCATTCATTCAATGAAACAAACGTTACACATTGATTCAATTAAACAAACTGCACGTGCAGAAGAGCATCTGTCATTCATTTAATGTCTCAAGTTTAATACATACATTCAACCAAACAAACAGTATTCATTCATTCAATGAAACAAACGTTACACATTGATTCAATATTACAAACTGCACGTGCACAAGAGCATCTGTCATTCATTTAATGTCTCAGGTTTAATGCATACATTCAACCAAACGATCTGTATTCATTCATTCAATGAAACAAACGTTACACATTGATTCAATTAAACAAACTGCACGTGCAGTAGAGCATCTATCATTCATTCATTCATTAAACAGCTGAACGAATTAATTCAACTAGAAGAGAGTTTCTCATTCATTCAATATCTCAACCTTTACTAATGTATTGAAAGAAAGGAAACCTATTCGTTTCGTTTATTTTTTTCTAAATTTAAACGTTCGTTCAATGAACCAAACGTTATTCATTGATCCAATGAAACAAGCTGCTAGTGTTAATTCAATGAGCAGAGCTTCACTCTTTCATTCCATGTCTCGAGCTTAATACACTCATTCAACCAAACAAACAGTATTCCTTCATTCAGTCAAACAAACGTTACACATTGATTCTATTCAAAAAAACTGCACGTGCAGTACAGCTTCTTTCTATCATTTCATTTCTCAAGTTTAATACATACATTCAACCAAACAAACAGTATTCCTTCATTCAGTGAAACATACGTTATTCCTTGATTCAATGAGTTGAGCTTCCCTCATTCATTCAATGTCTCAAGCTTAACTGGTTCATTGAAAGAAACAAACTGTGTTCGTCCAGTCGTTGAAAGAAACGTCAATCCTTCATTCAAACGTTCTTCCTTGATTCAATGAAACAATCTGCACGAGATGATTCCATGATTAGAGCTTCTCTCATTCTTTCAATGTCTCAAGCTTAATACATTCATTCAACCAAACAAACCGTAATCATTCATTCAATGAAACAAACGTTACACATTGATTCAATATTACAAACTGCACGTGCACAAGAGCATCTGTCATTCATTTAATGTCTCAGGTTTAATGCATACATTCAACCAAACGATCTGTATTCATTCATTCAATGAAACAAACGTTACACATTGATTCAATTAAAAAAAACTGCACGTGCAGTACAGCTTCTTTCTATCATTTCATTTCTCAAGTTTAATACATTCATTCAACCAAACAAACAGTATTCATTCATTCAATGGAACAAACGTTACGCATTGATTCAACTAAAAAAACTGCACGTGAAGTCGAGCTTCTCTCATTTAGTTAATGTCTCAAGTTTAATACATAGATTCATGCAAACAAACAGTATTCATTCATTCAATGAAACAAATGTTATACATTGATTCAATTAAACAATCTGCACGAATTATTTCAATTAGAAGAGAGTTTCTCATTCATTCAATATCTCAACCTTTACTAATTCATTGAAAGAAAGGAAATGTATTTATTTCGTTCGTTTATTCTAAATTCAAACGTTCATTCAATGAACCAAACGTTATTCATTAATCCAATGAAACAAGCTGCATGTGTTAATTCAGTGAGAAGAGCTTCACTCTTACATTTCATGTCTCAAGCTTAATACATTTATTCAACCAAGCAAATAGTATTCATTCGTTCAAAGACACAAACGTTACACATTGAATCAATGAAACAAACTGCACGTGCAGTAGACCTCCTGTCATTCATTTATTGTCGCACGTTTAATACATTAATTCAACCAAACAAACTGTATTCATTCATTCAATGAAACAAACGTTACACATTGATTCAATTTAAAAAAACGGCACGTGCAGTAGAGCTTCTCTCATTCATTTCATGTCTCAAGCTGAATTCATTCATTCAAACAAACAAACTGTATTCATTCATTCAATGAAACAAACGTTACACATTGATTCAATTTAAAAAAACGGCACGTGCAGTAGAGCTTCTCTCATTCATTTCATGTCTCAAGCTGAATTCATTCATTCAAACAAACTGTATTCATTCATTCAATGAAACAATTAAACAATCTGCACGAAATAATTCAATTAGAAGAGAGTTTCTCATTCATTCAATATATCAAACTTTACTAATTCATTTAAAGAAAGGAAAGGTATTCATTCGTTCGTTTATTCTAAATTCAAACGTTCATCCAATGAAACGATCTGCTCGTGTTAATTCAATGAGTAAAGCTTCACTCTTTCATTCCATTCGTCTATTCTAGATTCAAAAGTTCACTCAATGAACCAAACGTCATTCATTAATCCAATGAAACAAGCTGCTTGTGTTAATTCAGTGAGCAGAGCTTCACTCTTTTATTCTTTGTCTCAAACTTAATACATTCATTCAACCAAACAAACTGCATTCATTCATTAAATGAAACAAACGTTACACATTGATTCAATTAAACAAACTGCACGTGCAGTCGAACTTCTGTCTATCATTTGATGTCTCAAAGTTTATACATTCACTCCACCAAACAAACTGCATTTATTCATTCAATGATCCAAACGGTACACATTGATTCAAATAAACAAGCTGCACGTGCAGAAGAGCATCTGTCATTCATTTAATGTTCCAAGCTTCATACAGTCATTCAACCAAACAAACAGTATTCATTCAAAGAAACAAACGTTATACATTGATTCAATTCAACAAACCGCACGCGCAGTAGAGCTTCTCTCATTCAGTCAATGTCTCAGGTTAAATACATACATTCAACCAAACAAACTGTATTCATTCAAAGAAACAAACGTTACACATTGATTCAATTCAACAAACTGCACAAATTAATTCAATTAGATAGAGTTTCTCATTCATTCAATATCTCAACCTTGACTAATTCATTGAAACAAAGGAAATGTATTCCTGCGTTCGTTTATTCTAAATTCAAACGTTCATCAAATGAAAGAAGCTGCTTGTGTTAATTCAGTGAGCAGAGCTTCAATCTTTCATTCCATGTCTCAAGCTTAATCCATTTATTCAACCAAACAATCAGTATTCATTCATTCAATGAAACAAACGTTACACATTGATTCAATTAAACAAACTGCACGTGCAGTGGAGCTTCTCTCATTCAGTTAATTTCTCAAGTTTAATACATACATTCAACCAGCAAACTGTATTCATTCATTCAATGAAACAAATGTTATACATTGATTCAATTAAACAATCTGCACGAATTAATTCAATTAGAAGAGAGTTTCTCATTCATTCAATATCTCAACCTTTACTAATTCATTGAAAGAAAGGAAATGTATTCATTCATTCGTTTATTCTAAATTCAAACGTTCATCCAATGAAACAAGCTGCTTGTGTTAATTCAATGAGCAGAGCTTCACTCTTTCATTCCGTTCGTTTATTCCGAATTCAAACGTTCACTCAATCAACCAAACGTTCTTCATTGATTCAATGAAACAAACTGCACGCGATGATTTCATGATTAGAGCGTCTCTCATTCTTTCAATGTCTCAAGCTTAATTCATTCATTCAACCAAACAAACTGTATTCATTCATTCAATGAAACAAATGTTATACATTGATTCAATTAAACAAACTGCACGAATTAATTCAATTGGAAGAGAGTTTCTCATTGATTCAATATCTCCAACTTTACTAATTCATTGAAGGAAAGGAAATGTATTCATGTGTTCGTTTCTTCTAAATTCAAACATTCATTCAATGAACCAAACGTTACACATTGATTCAATTAAACAAACTGCACGTGCAGTAGAGCACCTGTATTTCATTTAATATCTCAAGCTTAATACATACATTCAACCGAACAAACGGTATTCATTCATTCAATGAAACAAACGTTACACATTGATTCAATTAAACAAACTGCACGTGCAGAAGAGCATCTGTCATTCATTTAATGTCTCAAGTTTAAGACATACATTCAACCAAACAAACAGTATTCATTCATTCAATGAAACAAACGTTACACATTGATTCAATATTACAAACTGCACGTGCACAAGAGCATCTGTCATTCATTTAATGTCTCAGGTTTAATGCATACATTCAACCAAACGATCTGTATTCATTCATTCAATGAAACAAACGTTACACATTGATTCAATTAAAAAAAAACTGCACGTGCAGTACAGCTTCTTTCTATCATTTCATTTCTCAAGTTTAATACATTCATTCAACCAAACAAACAGTATTCATTCATTCAATGGAACAAACGTTACGCATTGATTCAACTAAAAAAACTGCACGTGAAGTCGAGCTTCTCTCATTTAGTTAATGTCTCAAGTTTAATACATAGATTCATGCAAACAAACTGTATTCATTCATTCAATGAAACAAATGTTATACATTGATTCAATTAAACAATCTGCACGAATTATTTCAATTAGAAGAGAGTTTCTCATTCATTCAATATCTCAACCTTTACTAATTCATTGAAAGAAAGGAAATGTATTTATTTCGTTCGTTTATTCTAAATTCAAACGTTCATTCAATGAACCAAACGTTATTCATTAATCCAATGAAACAAGCTGCATGTGTTAATTCAGTGAGAAGAGCTTCACTCTTACATTCCATGTCTCAAGCTTAATACATTCATTCAACCAAGCAAATAGTATTCATTCGTTCAAAGACACAAACGTTACACATTGAATCAATGAAACAAACTGCACGTGCAGTAGACCTCCTGTCATTCATTTATTGTCGCACGTTTAATACATTAATTCAACCAAACAAACTGTATTCATTCATTCAATGAAACAAACGTTACACATTGATTCAATTTAAAAAAACGGCACGTGCAGTAGAGCTTCTCTCATTCATTTCATGTCTCAAGCTGAATTCATTCATTCAAACAAACAAACTGTATTCATTCATTCAATGAAACAAACGTTACACATTGATTCAATTTAAAAAAACGGCACGTGCAGTAGAGCTTCTCTCATTCATTTCATGTCTCAAGCTGAATTCATTCATTCAAACAAACAAACTGTATTCATTCATTCAATCAAACAATTAAACAATCTGCACGAAATAATTCAATTAGAAGAGAGTTTCTCATTCATTCAATATCTCAAACTTTACTAATTCATTTAAAGAAAGGAAAAGTATTCATTCGTTCGTTTATTCTAAATTCAAACGTTCATCCAATGAAACGATCTGCTCGTGTTAATTCAATGAGTAAAGCTTCACTCTTTCATTCCATTCGTCTATTCTAGATTCAAAAGTTCACTCAATGAACCAAACGTCATTCATTAATCCAATGAAACAAGCTGCTTGTGTTAATTCAGTGAGCAGAGCTTCACTCTTTTATTGTTTGTCTCAAACTTAATACATTCATTCAACCAAACAAACTGTATTCATTCATTAAATGAAACAAACGTTACACATTGATTCAATTAAACAAACTGCACGTGCAGTCGAACTTCTGTCTATCATTTGATGTCTCAAAGTTTATACATTCACTCCACCAAACAAACTGCATTTATTCATTCAATGATCCAAACGGTACACATTGATTCAAATAAACAAGCTGCACGTGCAGAAGAGCATCTGTCATTCATTTAATGTTCCAAGCTTCATACAGTCATTCAACCAAACAAACAGTATTCATTCAAAGAAACAAACGTTATACATTGATTCAATTCAACAAACCGCACGCGCAGTAGAGCTTCTCTCATTCAGTCAATGTCTCAGGTTAAATACATACATTCAACCAAACAAACTGTATTCATTCAAAGAAACAAACGTTACACATTGATTCAATTCAACAAACTGCACAAATTAATTCAATTAGATAGAGTTTCTCATTCATTCAATATCTCAACCTTGACTAATTCATTGAAGGAAAGGAAATGTATTCATGTGTTCGTTTCTTCTAAATTCAAACATTCATTCAATGAACCAAACGTTACACATTGATTCAATTAAACAAACTGCACGTGCAGTAGAGCACCTGTAATTCATTTAATATCTCAAGCTTAATACATACATTCAACCGAACAAACGGTATTCGTTCATTCAATGAAACAAACGTTACACATTGATTCAATTAAACAAACTGCACGTGCAGAAGAGCATCTGTCATTCATTTAATGTCTCAAGTTTAATACATACATTCAACCAAACAAACAGTATTCATTCATTCAATGAAACAAACGTTACACATTGATTCAATATTACAAACTGCACGTGCACAAGAGCATCTGTCATTCATTTAATGTCTCAGGTTTAATGCATACATTCAACCAAACGATCTGTATTCATTCATTCAATGAAACAAACGTTACACATTGATTCAATTAAACAAACTGCACGTGCAGTAGAGCATCTATCATTCATTCATTCATTAAACAGCTGAACGAATTAATTCAACTAGAAGAGAGTTTCTCATTCATTCAATATCTCAACCTTTACTAATGTATTGAAAGAAAGGAAACCTATTCGTTTCGTTTATTTTTTCTAAATTTAAACGTTCGTTCAATGAACCAAACGTTATTCATTGATCCAATGAAACAAGCTGCTAGTGTTAATTCAATGAGCAGAGCTTCACTCTTTCATTCCATGTCTCGAGCTTAATACACTCATTCAACCAAACAAACAGTATTCCTTCATTCAGTCAAACAAACGTTACACATTGATTCTATTCAAAAAAACTGCACGTGCAGTACAGCTTCTTTCTATCATTTCATTTCTCAAGTTTAATACATACGTTCAACCAAACAAACAGTATTCCTTCATTCAGTGAAACATACGTTATTCCTTGATTCAATGAGTTGAGCTTCCCTCATTCATTCAATGTCTCAAGCTTAACTGGTTCATTGAAAGAAACAAACTGTGTTCGTCCAGTCGTTGAAAGAAACGTCAATCCTTCATTCAAACGTTCTTCCTTGATTCAATGAAACAATCTGCACGAGATGATTCCATGATTAGAGCTTCTCTCATTCTTTCAATGTCTCAAGCTTAATACATTCATTCAACCAAACAAACCGTAATCATTCATTCAATGAAACAAACGTTACACATTGATTCAATATTACAAACTGCACGTGCACAAGAGCATCTGTCATTCATTTAATGTCTCAGGTTTAATGCATACATTCAACCAAACGATCTGTATTCATTCATTCAATGAAACAAACGTTACACATTGATTCAATTAAAAAAAACTGCACGTGCAGTACAGCTTCTTTCTATCATTTCATTTCTCAAGTTTAATACATTCATTCAACCAAACAAACAGTATTCATTCATTCAATGGAACAAACGTTACGCATTGATTCAACTAAAAAAACTGCACGTGAAGTCGAGCTTCTCTCATTTAGTTAATGTCTCAAGTTTAATACATAGATTCATGCAAACAAACAGTATTCATTCATTCAATGAAACAAATGTTATACATTGATTCAATTAAACAATCTGCACGAATTATTTCAATTAGAAGAGAGTTTCTCATTCATTCAATATCTCAACCTTTACTAATTCATTGAAAGAAAGGAAATGTATTTATTTCGTTCGTTTATTCTAAATTCAAACGTTCATTCAATGAACCAAACGTTATTCATTAATCCAATGAAACAAGCTGCATGTGTTAATTCAGTGAGAAGAGCTTCACTCTTACATTTCATGTCTCAAGCTTAATACATTTATTCAACCAAGCAAATAGTATTCATTCGTTCAAAGACACAAACGTTACACATTGAATCAATGAAACAAACTGCACGTGCAGTAGACCTCCTGTCATTCATTTATTGTCGCACGTTTAATACATTAATTCAACCAAACAAACTGTATTCATTCATTCAATGAAACAAACGTTACACATTGATTCAATTTAAAAAAACGGCACGTGCAGTAGAGCTTCTCTCATTCATTTCATGTCTCAAGCTGAATTCATTCATTCAAACAAACAAACTGTATTCATTCATTCAATGAAACAAACGTTACACATTGATTCAATTTAAAAAAACGGCACGTGCAGTAGAGCTTCTCTCATTCATTTCATGTCTCAAGCTGAATTCATTCATTCAAACAAACTGTATTCATTCATTCAATGAAACAATTAAACAATCTGCACGAAATAATTCAATTAGAAGAGAGTTTCTCATTCATTCAATATATCAAACTTTACTAATTCATTTAAAGAAAGGAAAGGTATTCATTCGTTCGTTTATTCTAAATTCAAACGTTCATCCAATGAAACGATCTGCTCGTGTTAATTCAATGAGTAAAGCTTCACTCTTTCATTCCATTCGTCTATTCTAGATTCAAAAGTTCACTCAATGAACCAAACGTCATTCATTAATCCAATGAAACAAGCTGCTTGTGTTAATTCAGTGAGCAGAGCTTCACTCTTTTATTCTTTGTCTCAAACTTAATACATTCATTCAACCAAACAAACTGCATTCATTCATTAAATGAAACAAACGTTACACATTGATTCAATTAAACAAACTGCACGTGCAGTCGAACTTCTGTCTATCATTTGATGTCTCAAAGTTTATACATTCACTCCACCAAACAAACTGCATTTATTCATTCAATGATCCAAACGGTACACATTGATTCAAATAAACAAGCTGCACGTGCAGAAGAGCTTCTGTCATTCATTTAATGTTCCAAGCTTCATACAGTCATTCAACCAAACAAACAGTATTCATTCAAAGAAACAAACGTTATACATTGATTCCATTCAACAAACCGCACGCGCAGTAGAGCTTCTCTCATTCAGTCAATGTCTCAGGTTAAATACATACATTCAACCAAACAAACTGTATTCATTCAAAGAAACAAACGTTACACATTGATTCAATTTAAAAAAACGGCACGTGCAGTAGAGCTTCTCTCATTCATTTCATGTCTCAAGCTGAATTCATTCATTCAAACAAACAAACTGTATTCATTCATTCAATGAAACAAACGTTACACATTGATTCAATTTAAAAAAACGGCACGTGCAGTAGAGCTTCTCTCATTCATTTCATGTCTCAAGCTGAATTCATTCATTCAAACAAACAAACTGTATTCATTCATTCAATCAAACAATTAAACAATCTGCAAGAAATAATTCAATTAGAAGAGAGTTTCTCATTCATTCAATATCTCAAACTTTACTAATTCATTTAAAGAAAGGAAAAGTATTCATTCGTTCGTTTATTCTAAATTCAAACGTTCATCCAATGAAACGATCTGCTCGTGTTAATTCAATGAGTAAAGCTTCACTCTTTCATTCCATTCGTCTATTCTAGATTCAAAAGTTCACTCAATGAACCAAACGTCATTCATTAATCCAATGAAACAAGCTGCTTGTGTTAATTCAGTGAGCAGAGCTTCACTCTTTTATTGTTTGTCTCAAACTTAATACATTCATTCAACCAAACAAACTGTATTCATTCATTAAATGAAACAAACGTTACACATTGATTCAATTAAACAAACTGCACGTGCAGTCGAACTTCTGTCTATCATTTGATGTCTCAAAGTTTATACAATCACTCCACCAAACAAACTGCATTTATTCATTCAATGATCCAAACGGTACACATTGATTCAAATAAACAAGCTGCACGTGCAGAAGAGCATCTGTCATTCATTTAATGTTCCAAGCTTCATACAGTCATTCAACCAAACAAACAGTATTCATTCAAAGAAACAAACGTTATACATTGATTCAATTCAACAAACCGCACGCGCAGTAGAGCTTCTCTCATTCAGTCAATGTCTCAGGTTAAATACATACATTCAACCAAACAAACTGTATTCATTCAAAGAAACAAACGTTACACATTGATTCAATTCAACAAACTGCACAAATTAATTCAATTAGATAGAGTTTCTCATTCATTCAATATCTCAACCTTGACTAATTCATTGAAGGAAAGGAAATGTATTCATGTGTTCGTTTCTTCTAAATTCAAACATTCATTCAATGAACCAAACGTTACACATTGATTCAATTAAACAAACTGCACGTGCAGTAGAGCACCTGTAATTCATTTAATATCTCAAGCTTAATACATACATTCAACCGAACAAACGGTATTCGTTCATTCAATGAAACAAACGTTACACATTGATTCAATTAAACAAACTGCACGTGCAGAAGAGCATCTGTCATTCATTTAATGTCTCAAGTTTAATACATACATTCAACCAAACAAACAGTATTCATTCATTCAATGAAACAAACGTTACACATTGATTCAATATTACAAACTGCACGTGCACAAGAGCATCTGTCATTCATTTAATGTCTCAGGTTTAATGCATACATTCAACCAAACGATCTGTATTCATTCATTCAATGAAACAAACGTTACACATTGATTCAATTAAACAAACTGCACGTGCAGTAGAGCATCTATCATTCATTCATTCATTAAACAGCTGAACGAATTAATTCAACTAGAAGAGAGTTTCTCATTCATTCAATATCTCAACCTTTACTAATGTATTGAAAGAAAGGAAACCTATTCGTTTCGTTTATTTTTTCTAAATTTAAACGTTCGTTCAATGAACCAAACGTTATTCATTGATCCAATGAAACAAGCTGCTAGTGTTAATTCAATGAGCAGAGCTTCACTCTTTCATTCCATGTCTCGAGCTTAATACACTCATTCAACCAAACAAACAGTATTCCTTCATTCAGTCAAACAAACGTTACACATTGATTCTATTCAAAAAAACTGCACGTGCAGTACAGCTTCTTTCTATCATTTCATTTCTCAAGTTTAATACATACATTCAACCAAACAAACAGTATTCCTTCATTCAGTGAAACATACGTTATTCCTTGATTCAATGAGTTGAGCTTCCCTCATTCATTCAATGTCTCAAGCTTAACTGGTTCATTGAAAGAAACAAACTGTGTTCGTCCAGTCGTTGAAAGAAACGTCAATCCTTCATTCAAACGTTCTTCCTTGATTCAATGAAACAATCTGCACGAGATGATTCCATGATTAGAGCTTCTCTCATTCTTTCAATGTCTCAAGCTTAATACATTCATTCAACCAAACAAACCGTAATCATTCATTCAATGAAACAAACGTTACACATTGATTCAATATTACAAACTGCACGTGCACAAGAGCATCTGTCATTCATTTAATGTCTCAGGTTTAATGCATACATTCAACCAAACGATCTGTATGCATTCATTCAATGAAACAAACGTTACACATTGATTCAATTAAAAAAAACTGCACGTGCAGTACAGCTTCTTTCTATCATTTCCTTTCTCAAGTTTAATACATTCATTCAACCAAACAAACAGTATTCATTCATTCAATGGAACAAACGTTACGCATTGATTCAACTAAAAAAACTGCACGTGAAGTCGAGCTTCTCTCATTTAGTTAATGTCTCAAGTTTAATACATAGATTCATGCAAACAAACAGTATTCATTCATTCAATGAAACAAATGTTATACATTGATTCAATTAAACAATCTGCACGAATTATTTCAATTAGAAGAGAGTTTCTCATTCATTCAATATCTCAACCTTTACTAATTCATTGAAAGAAAGGAAATGTATTTATTTCGTTCGTTTATTCTAAATTCAAACGTTCATTCAATGAACCAAACGTTATTCATTAATCCAATGAAACAAGCTGCATGTGTTAATTCAGTGAGAAGAGCTTCACTCTTACATTTCATGTCTCAAGCTTAATACATTTATTCAACCAAGCAAATAGTATTCATTCGTTCAAAGACACAAACGTTACACATTGAATCAATGAAACAAACTGCACGTGCAGTAGACCTCCTGTCATTCATTTATTGTCGCACGTTTAATACATTAATTCAACCAAACAAACTGTATTCATTCATTCAATGAAACAAACGTTACACATTGATTCAATTTAAAAAAACGGCACGTGCAGTAGAGCTTCTCTCATTCATTTCATGTCTCAAGCTGAATTCATTCATTCAAACAAACAAACTGTATTCATTCATTCAATGAAACAAACGTTACACATTGATTCAATTTAAAAAAACGGCACGTGCAGTAGAGCTTCTCTCATTCATTTCATGTCTCAAGCTGAATTCATTCATTCAAACAAACTGTATTCATTCATTCAATGAAACAATTAAACAATCTGCACGAAATAATTCAATTAGAAGAGAGTTTCTCATTCATTCAATATATCAAACTTTACTAATTCATTTAAAGAAAGGAAAGGTATTCATTCGTTCGTTTATTCTAAATTCAAACGTTCATCCAATGAAACGATCTGCTCGTGTTAATTCAATGAGTAAAGCTTCACTCTTTCATTCCATTCGTCTATTCTAGATTCAAAAGTTCACTCAATGAACCAAACGTCATTCATTAATCCAATGAAACAAGCTGCTTGTGTTAATTCAGTGAGCAGAGCTTCACTCTTTTATTCTTTGTCTCAAACTTAATACATTCATTCAACCAAACAAACTGCATTCATTCATTAAATGAAACAAACGTTACACATTGATTCAATTAAACAAACTGCACGTGCAGTCGAACTTCTGTCTATCATTTGATGTCTCAAAGTTTATACATTCACTCCACCAAACAAACTGCATTTATTCATTCAATGATCCAAACGGTACACATTGATTCAAATAAACAAGCTGCACGTGCAGAAGAGCTTCTGTCATTCATTTAATGTTCCAAGCTTCATACAGTCATTCAACCAAACAAACAGTATTCATTCAAAGAAACAAACGTTATACATTGATTCCATTCAACAAACCGCACGCGCAGTAGAGCTTCTCTCATTCAGTCAATGTCTCAGGTTAAATACATACATTCAACCAAACAAACTGTATTCATTCAAAGAAACAAACGTTACACATTGATTCAATTTAAAAAAACGGCACGTGCAGTAGAGCTTCTCTCATTCATTTCATGTCTCAAGCTGAATTCATTCATTCAAACAAACAAACTGTATTCATTCATTCAATCAAACAATTAAACAATCTGCACGAAATAATTCAATTAGAAGAGAGTTTCTCATTCATTCAATATCTCAAACTTTACTAATTCATTTAAAGAAAGGAAAAGTATTCATTCGTTCGTTTATTCTAAATTCAAACGTTAATCCAATGAAACGATCTGCTCGTGTTAATTCAATGAGTAAAGCTTCACTCTTTCATTCCATTCGTCTATTCTAGATTCAAAAGTTCACTCAATGAACCAAACGTCATTCATTAATCCAATGAAACAAGCTGCTTGTGTTAATTCAGTGAGCAGAGCTTCACTCTTTTATTGTTTGTCTCAAACTTAATACATTCATTCAACCAAACAAACTGTATTCATTCATTAAATGAAACAAACGTTACACATTGATTCAATTAAACAAACTGCACGTGCAGTCGAACTTCTGTCTATCATTTGATGTCTCAAAGTTTATACAATCACTCCACCAAACAAACTGCATTTATTCATTCAATGATCCAAACGGTACACATTGATTCAAATAAACAAGCTGCACGTGCAGAAGAGCATCTGTCATTCATTTAATGTTCCAAGCTTCATACAGTCATTCAACCAAACAAACAGTATTCATTCAAAGAAACAAACGTTATACATTGATTCAATTCAACAAACCGCACGCGCAGTAGAGCTTCTCTCATTCAGTCAATGTCTCAGGTTAAATACATACATTCAACCAAACAAACTGTATTCATTCAAAGAAACAAACGTTACACATTGATTCAATTCAACAAACTGCACAAATTAATTCAATTAGATAGAGTTTCTCATTCATTCAATATCTCAACCTTGACTAATTCATTGAAGGAAAGGAAATGTATTCATGTGTTCGTTTCTTCTAAATTCAAACATTCATTCAATGAACCAAACGTTACACATTGATTCAATTAAACAAACTGCACGTGCAGTAGAGCACCTGTAATTCATTTAATATCTCAAGCTTAATACATACATTCAACCGAACAAACGGTATTCGTTCATTCAATGAAACAAACGTTACACATTGATTCAATTAAACAAACTGCACGTGCAGAAGAGCATCTGTCATTCATTTAATGTCTCAAGTTTAATACATACATTCAACCAAACAAACAGTATTCATTCATTCAATGAAACAAACGTTACACATTGATTCAATATTACAAACTGCACGTGCACAAGAGCATCTGTCATTCATTTAATGTCTCAGGTTTAATGCATACATTCAACCAAACGATCTGTATTCATTCATTCAATGAAACAAACGTTACACATTGATTCAATTAAACAAACTGCACGTGCAGTAGAGCATCTATCATTCATTCATTCATTAAACAGCTGAACGAATTAATTCAACTAGAAGAGAGTTTCTCATTCATTCAATATCTCAACCTTTACTAATGTATTGAAAGAAAGGAAACCTATTCGTTTCGTTTATTTTTTCTAAATTTAAACGTTCGTTCAATGAACCAAACGTTATTCATTGATCCAATGAAACAAGCTGCTAGTGTTAATTCAATGAGCAGAGCTTCACTCTTTCATTCCATGTCTCGAGCTTAATACACTCATTCAACCAAACAAACAGTATTCCTTCATTCAGTCAAACAAACGTTACACATTGATTCTATTCAAAAAAACTGCACGTGCAGTACAGCTTCTTTCTATCATTTCATTTCTCAAGTTTAATACATACATTCAACCAAACAAACAGTATTCCTTCATTCAGTGAAACATACGTTATTCCTTGATTCAATGAGTTGAGCTTCCCTCATTCATTCAATGTCTCAAGCTTAACTGGTTCATTGAAAGAAACAAACTGTGTTCGTCCAGTCGTTGAAAGAAACGTCAATCCTTCATTCAAACGTTCTTCCTTGATTCAATGAAACAATCTGCACGAGATGATTCCATGATTAGAGCTTCTCTCATTCTTTCAATGTCTCAAGCTTAATACATTCATTCAACCAAACAAACCGTAATCATTCATTCAATGAAACAAACGTTACACATTGATTCAATATTACAAACTGCACGTGCACAAGAGCATCTGTCATTCATTTAATGTCTCAGGTTTAATGCATACATTCAACCAAACGATCTGTATTCATTCATTCAATGAAACAAACGTTACACATTGATTCAATTAAAAAAAACTGCACGTGCAGTACAGCTTCTTTCTATCATTTCATTTCTCAAGTTTAATACATTCATTCAACCAAACAAACAGTATTCATTCATTCAATGGAACAAACGTTACGCATTGATTCAACTAAAAAAACTGCACGTGAAGTCGAGCTTCTCTCATTTAGTTAATGTCTCAAGTTTAATACATAGATTCATGCAAACAAACAGTATTCATTCATTCAATGAAACAAATGTTATACATTGATTCAATTAAACAATCTGCACGAATTATTTCAATTAGAAGAGAGTTTCTCATTCATTCAATATCTCAACCTTTACTAATTCATTGAAAGAAAGGAAATGTATTTATTTCGTTCGTTTATTCTAAATTCAAACGTTCATTCAATGAACCAAACGTTATTCATTAATCCAATGAAACAAGCTGCATGTGTTAATTCAGTGAGAAGAGCTTCACTCTTACATTTCATGTCTCAAGCTTAATACATTTATTCAACCAAGCAAATACTATTCATTCGTTCAAAGACACAAACGTTACACATTGAATCAATGAAACAAACTGCACGTGCAGTAGACCTCCTGTCATTCATTTATTGTCGCACGTTTAATACATTAATTCAACCAAACAAACTGTATTCATTCATTCAATGAAACAAACGTTACACATTGATTCAATTTAAAAAAACGGCACGTGCAGTAGAGCTTCTCTCATTCATTTCATGTCTCAAGCTGAATTCATTCATTCAAACAAACAAACTGTATTCATTCATTCAATGAAACAAACGTTACACATTGATTCAATTTAAAAAAACGGCACGTGCAGTAGAGCTTCTCTCATTCATTTCATGTCTCAAGCTGAATTCATTCATTCAAACAAACTGTATTCATTCATTCAATGAAACAATTAAACAATCTGCACGAAATAATTCAATTAGAAGAGAGTTTCTCATTCATTCAATATATCAAACTTTACTAATTCATTTAAAGAAAGGAAAGGTATTCATTCGTTCGTTTATTCTAAATTCAAACGTTCATCCAATGAAACGATCTGCTCGTGTTAATTCAATGAGTAAAGCTTCACTCTTTCATTCCATTCGTCTATTCTAGATTCAAAAGTTCACTCAATGAACCAAACGTCATTCATTAATCCAATGAAACAAGCTGCTTGTGTTAATTCAGTGAGCAGAGCTTCACTCTTTTATTCTTTGTCTCAAACTTAATACATTCATTCAACCAAACAAACAGTATTCCTTCATTCAGTCAAACAAACGTTACACATTGATTCTATTCAAAAAAACTGCACGTGCAGTACAGCTTCTTTCTATCATTTCATTTCTCAAGTTTAATACATACATTCAACCAAACAAACAGTATTCCTTCATTCAGTGAAACATACGTTATTCCTTGATTCAATGAGTTGAGCTTCCCTCATTCATTCAATGTCTCAAGCTTAACTGGTTCATTGAAAGAAACAAACTGTGTTCGTCCAGTCGTTGAAAGAAACGTCAATCCTTCATTCAAACGTTCTTCCTTGATTCAATGAAACAATCTGCACGAGATGATTCCATGATTAGAGCTTCTCTCATTCTTTCAATGTCTCAAGCTTAATACATTCATTCAACCAAACAAACCGTAATCATTCATTCAATGAAACAAACGTTACACATTGATTCAATATTACAAACTGCACGTGCACAAGAGCATCTGTCATTCATTTAATGTCTCAGGTTTAATGCATACATTCAACCAAACGATCTGTATTCATTCATTCAATGAAACAAACGTTACACATTGATTCAATTAAAAAAAACTGCACGTGCAGTACAGCTTCTTTCTATCATTTCATTTCTCAAGTTTAATACATTCATTCAACCAAACAAACAGTATTCATTCATTCAATGGAACAAACGTTACGCATTGATTCAACTAAAAAAACTGCACGTGAAGTCGAGCTTCTCTCATTTAGTTAATGTCTCAAGTTTAATACATAGATTCATGCAAACAAACAGTATTCATTCATTCAATGAAACAAATGTTATACATTGATTCAATTAAACAATCTGCACGAATTATTTCAATTAGAAGAGAGTTTCTCATTCATTCAATATCTCAACCTTTACTAATTCATTGAAAGAAAGGAAATGTATTTATTTCGTTCGTTTATTCTAAATTCAAACGTTCATTCAATGAACCAAACGTTATTCATTAATCCAATGAAACAAGCTGCATGTGTTAATTCAGTGAGAAGAGCTTCACTCTTACATTTCATGTCTCAAGCTTAATACATTTATTCAACCAAGCAAATACTATTCATTCGTTCAAAGACACAAACGTTACACATTGAATCAATGAAACAAACTGCACGTGCAGTAGACCTCCTGTCATTCATTTATTGTCGCACGTTTAATACATTAATTCAACCAAACAAACTGTATTCATTCATTCAATGAAACAAACGTTACACATTGATTCAATTTAAAAAAACGGCACGTGCAGTAGAGCTTCTCTCATTCATTTCATGTCTCAAGCTGAATTCATTCATTCAAACAAACAAACTGTATTCATTCATTCAATGAAACAAACGTTACACATTGATTCAATTTAAAAAAACGGCACGTGCAGTAGAGCTTCTCTCATTCATTTCATGTCTCAAGCTGAATTCATTCATTCAAACAAACTGTATTCATTCATTCAATGAAACAATTAAACAATCTGCACGAAATAATTCAATTAGAAGAGAGTTTCTCATTCATTCAATATATCAAACTTTACTAATTCATTTAAAGAAAGGAAAGGTATTCATTCGTTCGTTTATTCTAAATTCAAACGTTCATCCAATGAAACGATCTGCTCGTGTTAATTCAATGAGTAAAGCTTCACTCTTTCATTCCATTCGTCTATTCTAGATTCAAAAGTTCACTCAATGAACCAAACGTCATTCATTAATCCAATGAAACAAGCTGCTTGTGTTAATTCAGTGAGCAGAGCTTCACTCTTTTATTCTTTGTCTCAAACTTAATACATTCATTCAACCAAACAAACTGCATTCATTCATTAAATGAAACAAACGTTACACATTGATTCAATTAAACAAACTGCACGTGCAGTCGAACTTCTGTCTATCATTTGATGTCTCAAAGTTTATACATTCACTCCACCAAACAAACTGCATTTATTCATTCAATGATCCAAACGGTACACATTGATTCAAATAAACAAGCTGCACGTGCAGAAGAGCTTCTGTCATTCATTTAATGTTCCAAGCTTCATACAGTCATTCAACCAAACAAACAGTATTCATTCAAAGAAACAAACGTTATACATTGATTCCATTCAACAAACCGCACGCGCAGTAGAGCTTCTCTCATTCAGTCAATGTCTCAGGTTAAATACATACATTCAACCAAACAAACTGTATTCATTCAAAGAAACAAACGTTACACATTGATTCAATTCAACAAACTGCACAAATTAATTCAATTAGATAGAGTTTCTCATTCATTCCATATCTCAACCTTGACTAAGTCATTGAAACAAAGGAAATGTATTCCTGCGTTCGTTTATTCTAAATTCAAGCGTTCATCAAATGAAACAAGCTGCTTGTGTTAATTCTGTGAGCAGAGCTTCAATCTTTCATTCCATGTCTCAAGCTTAATCCATTTATTCAACCTATCAATCAGTATTCATTCATTCAATGAAACAAACGTTACACATTGATTCAATTAAACAAACTGCACGTGCAGTGGAGCTTCTCTCATTCAGTTAATTTCTCAAGTTTAATACATACATTCAACCAGCAAACTGTATTCATTCATTCAATGAAACAAATGTTATACATTGATTCAATTAAACAATCTGCACGAATTAATTCAATTAGAAGAGAGTTTCTCATTCATTCAATATCTCAACCTTTACTAATTCTTTGAAAGAAAGGAAATGTATTCATTCATTCGTTTATTCTAAATTCAAACGTTCATCCAATGAAACAAGCTGCTTGTGTTAATTCAATGAGCAGAGCTTCACTCTTTCATTCAGTTCGTTTATTCCGAATTCAAACGTTCACTCAATCAACCAAACGTTCTTCATTGATTCAATGAAACAAACTGCACGCGATGATTTCATGATTAGAGCGTCTCTCATTCTTTCAATGTCTCAAGCTTAATTCATTCATTCAACCAAACAAACTGTATTCATTCATTCAATGAAACAAATGTTATACATTGATTCAATTAAACAAACTGCACGAATTAATTCAATGGGAAGAGAGTTTCTCATTGATTCAATATCTCCACCTTTACTAATTCATTGAAGGAAAGGAAATGTATTCATGTGTTCGTTTCTTCTAAATTCAAACATTCATTCAATGAACCAAACGTTACACATTGATTCAATTAAACAAACTGCACGTGCAGTAGAGCACCTGTAATTCATTTAATATCTCAAGCTTAATACATACATTCAACCGAACAAACGGTATTCATTCATTCAATGAAACAAACGTTACACATTGATTCAATATTACAAACTGCACGTGCACAAGAGCATCTGTCATTCATTTAATGTCTCAGGTTTAATGCATACATTCAACCAAACGATCTGTATTCATTCATTCAATGAAACAAACGTTACACATTGATTCAATTTAAAAAAACTGCACGTGCAGTACAGCTTCTTTCTATCATTTCATTTCTCAAGTTTAATACATTCATTCAACCAAACAAACAGTATTCATTCATTCAATGGAACAAACGTTACGCATTGATTCAATTTAACAAACTGCACGTGCAGAAGAGCATCTGTCATTCATTTAATGTCTCAAGTTTAATACATACATTCAACCAAACGATCTGTATTCATTCATTCAATGAAACAAACGTTACACATTGATTCAATTAAAAAAAACTGCACGTGCAGTACAGCTTCTTTCTATCATTTCATTTCTCAAGTTTAATACATTCATTCAACCAAACAAACAGTATTCATTCATTCAATGGAACAAACGTTACGCATTGATTCAACTAAAAAAACTGCACGTGAAGTCGAGCTTCTCTCATTTAGTTAATGTCTCAAGTTTAATACATAGATTCATGCAAACAAACTGTATTCATTCATTCAATGAAACAAATGTTATACATTGATTCAATTAAACAATCTGCACGAATTATTTCAATTAGAAGAGAGTTTCTCATTCATTCAATATCTCAACCTTTACTAATTCATTGAAAGAAAGGAAATGTATTTATTTCGTTCGTTTATTCTAAATTCAAACGTTCATTCAATGAACCAAACGTTATTCATTAATCCAATGAAACAAGCTGCATGTGTCAATTCAGTGAGAAGAGCTTCACTCTTACATTCCATGTCTCAAGCTTAATACATTCATTCAACCAAGCAAATAGTATTCATTCGTTCAAAGACACAAACGTTACACATTGAATCAATGAAACAAACTGCACGTGCAGTAGACCTCCTGTCATTCATTTATTGTCGCACGTTTAATACATTAATTCAACCAAACAAACTGTATTCATTCATTCAATGAAACAAACGTTACACATTGATTCAATTTAAAAAAACGGCACGTGCAGTAGAGCTTCTCTCATTCATTTCATGTCTCAAGCTGAATTTATTCATTCAAACAAACAAACTGTATTCATTCATTCAATGAAACAAACGTTACACATTGATTGAATTTAAAAAAACGGCACGTGCAGTAGAGCTTCTCTCATTCATTTCATGTCTCAAGCTGAATTCATTCATTCAAACAAACAAACTGTATTCATTCATTCAATGAAACAATTAAACAATCTGCACGAAATAATTCAATTAGAAGAGAGTTTCTCATTCATTCAATATCTCAAACTTTACTAATTCATTTAAAGAAAGGAAAAGTATTCATTCGTTCGTTTATTCTAAATTCAAACGTTCATCCAATGAAACGATCTACTCGTGTTAATTCAATGAGTAAAGCTTCACTCTTTCATTCCATTCGTCTATTCTAGATTCAAAAGTTCACTCAATGAACCAAACGTCATTCATTAATCCAATGAAACAAGCTGCTTGTGTTAATTCAGTGAGCAGAGCTTCACTCTTTTATTCTTTGTCTCAAACTTAATACATTCATTCAACCAAACAAACTGTATTCATTCATTAAATGAAACAAACGTTACACATTGATTCAATTAAACAAACTGCACGTGCAGTCGAACTTCTGTCTATCATTTGATGTCTCAAAGTTTATACAATCACTCCACCAAACAAACTGCATTTATTCATTCAATGATCCAAACGGTACACATTGATTCAAATAAACAAGCTGCACGTGCAGAAGAGCATCTGTCATTCATTTAATGTTCCAAGCTTCATACAGTCATTCAACCAAACAAACAGTATTCATTCAAAGAAACAAACGTTATACATTGATTCAATTCAACAAACCCCACGCGCAGTAGAGCTTCTCTCATTCAGTCAATGTCTCAGGTTAAATACATACATTCAACCAAACAAACTGTATTCATTCAAAGAAACAAACGTTACACATTGATTCAATTAAACAAACTGCACGTGCAGAAGAGCATCTGTCATTCATTTAATGTCTCAAGTTTAATACATACATTCAACCAAACAAACAGTATTCATTCATTCAATGAAACAAACGTTACACATTGATTCAATATTACAAACTGCACGTGCACAAGAGCATCTGTCATTCATTTAATGTCTCAGGTTTAATGCATACATTCAACCAAACGATCTGTATTCATTCATTCAATGAAACAAACGTTACACATTGATTCAATTAAACAAACTGCACGTGCAGTAGAGCACCTGTAATTCATTTAATATCTCAAGCTTAATACATACATTCAACCGAACAAACGGTATTCGTTCATTCAATGAAACAAACGTTACACATTGATTCAATTAAACAAACTGCACGTGCAGAAGAGCATCTGTCATTCATTTAATGTCTCAAGTTTAATACATACATTCAACCAAACAAACAGTATTCATTCATTCAATGAAACAAACGTTACACATTGATTCAATATTACAAACTGCACGTGCACAAGAGCATCTGTCATTCATTTAATGTCTCAGGTTTAATGCATACATTCAACCAAACGATCTGTATTCATTCATTCAATGAAACAAACGTTACACATTGATTCAATTAAACAAACTGCACGTGCAGTAGAGCATCTATCATTCATTCATTCATTAAACAAACTGAACGAATTAATTCAACTAGAAGAGAGTTTCTCATTCATTCAATATCTCAACCTTTACTAATGTATTGAAAGAAAGGAAACCTATTCGTTTCGTTTATTTTTTCTAAATTTAAACGTTCGTTCAATGAACCAAACGTTATTCATTGATCCAATGAAACAAGCTGCTAGTGTTAATTCAATGAGCAGAGCTTCACTCTTTCATTCCATGTCTCGAGCTTAATACACTCATTCAACCAAACAAACAGTATTCCTTCATTCAGTCAAACAAACGTTACACATTGATTGTATTCAAAAAAACTGCACGTGCAGTACAGCTTCTTTCTATCGTTTCATTTCTCAAGTTTAATACATACATTCAACCAAACAAACAGTATTCCTTCATTCAGTGAAACATACGTTATTCCTTGATTCAATGAGTTGAGCTTCTCTCATTCATTCAATGTCTCAAGCTTAACTGGTTCATTGAAAGAAACAAACTGTGTTCGTCCAGTCGTTGAAAGAAACGTCAATCCTTCATTCAAACGTTCTTCCTTGATTCAATGAAACAATCTGCACGAGATGATTCCATGATTAGAGCTTCTCTCATTCTTTCAATGTCTCAAGCTTAATACATTCATTCAACCAAACAAACCGTAATCATTCATTCAATGAAACAAACGTTACACATTTATTCAATTAAAAAAAACTGCACGTGCAGTACAGCTTCTTTCTATCATTTCATTTCTCAAGTTTAATACATTCATTCAACCAAACAAACAGTATTCATTCATTCAGTGGAACAAACGTTACGCATTGATTCAACTAAAAAAACTGCACGTGAAGTCGAGCTTCTCTCATTTAGTTAATGTCTCAAGTTTAATACATAGATTCATGCAAACAAACTGTATTCATTCATTCAATGAAACAAATGTTATACATTGATTCAATTAAACAATCTGCACGAATTATTTCAATTAGAAGAGAGTTTCTCATTCATTCAATATCTCAACCTTTACTAATTCATTGAAAGAAAGGAAATGTATTTATTTCGTTCGTTTATTCTAAATTCAAACGTTCATTCAATGAACCAAACGTTATTCATTAATCCAATGAAACAAGCTGCATGTGTCAATTCAGTGAGAAGAGCTTCACTCTTACATTCCATGTCTCAAGCTTAATACATTCATTCAACCAAGTAAATAGTATTCATTCGTTCAAAGACACAAACGTTACACATTGAATCAATGAAACAAACTGCACGTGCAGTAGACCTCCTGTCATTCATTTATTGTCGCACGTTTAATACATTAATTCAACCAAACTGTATTCATTCATTCAATGAAACAAACGTTACACATTGATTCAATTTAAAAAAACGGCACGTGCAGGAGAGCTTCTCTCATTCATTTCATGTCTCAAGCTGAATTCATTCATTCAAACAAACAAACTGTATTCATTCATTCAATGAAACAATTTAACAATCTGCACGAAATAATTCAATTAGAAGAGAGTTTCTCATTCATTCAATATCTCAAACTTTACTAATTCATTTAAAGAAAGGAAAAGTATTCATTCGTTCGTTTATTCTAAATTCAAACGTTCATCCAATGAAACGATCTGCTCGTGTTAATTCAATGAGTAAAGCTTCACTCTTTCATTCCATTCTTCTATTCTAGATTCAAAAGTTCACTCAATGAACCAAACGTCATTCATTAATCCAATGAAACAAGCTGCTTGTGTTAATTCAGTGAGCAGAGCTTCACTCTTTTATTCTTTGTCTCAAACTTAATACATTCATTCAACCAAACAAACTGTATTCATTCATTAAATGAAACAAACGTTACACATTGATTCAATTAAACAAACTGCACGTGCAGTCGAACTTCTGTCTATCATTTGATGTCTCAAAGTTTATACATTCACTCCACCAAACAAACTGCATTTATTCATTCAATGATCCAAACGGTACACATTGATTCAAATAAACAAGCTGCACGTGCAGAAGAGCATCTGTCATTCATTTAATGTTCCAAGCTTCATACAGTCATTCAACCAAACAAACAGTATTCATTCAAAGAAACAAACGTTATACATTGATTCAATTCAACAAACCGCACGCGCAGTAGAGCTTCTCTCATTCAGTCAATGTCTCAGGTTAAATACATACATTCAACCAAACAAACTGTATTCATTCAAAGAAACAAACGTTACACATTGATTCAATTCAACAAACTGCACAAATTAATTCAATTAGATAGAGTTTCTCATTCATTCAATATCTCAACCTTGACTAATTCATTGAAACAAAGGAAATGTATTCCTGCGTTCGTTTATTCTAAATTCAAACGTTCATCAAATGAAAGAAGCTGCTTGTGTTAATTCAGTGAGCAGAGCTTCAATCTTTCATTCCATGTCTCAAGCTTAATCCATTTATTCAACCAAACAATCAGTATTCATTCATTCAATGAAACAAACGTTACACATTGATTCAATTAAACAAACTGCACGTGCAGTGGAGCTTCTCTCATTCAGTTAATTTCTCAAGTTTAATACATACATTCAACCAGCAAACTGTATTCATTCATTCAATGAAACAAATGTTATACATTGATTCAATTAAACAATCTGCACGAATTAATTCAATTAGAAGAGAGTTTCTCATTCATTCAATATCTCAACCTTTACTAATTCGTTGAAAGAAAGGAAATGTATTCATTCATTCGTTTATTCTAAATTCAAACGTTCATCCAATGAAACAAGCTGCTTGTGTTAATTCAATGAGCAGAGCTTCACTCTTTCATTCAGTTCGTTTATTCCGAATTCAAACGTTCACTCAATCAACCAAACGTTCTTCATTGATTCAATGAAACAAACTGCACGCGATGATTTCATGATTAGAGCGTCTCTCATTCTTTCAATGTCTCAAGCTTAATTCATTCATTCAACCAAACAAACTGTATTCATTCATTCAATGAAACAAATGTTATACATTGATTCAATTAAACAAACTGCACGAATTAATTCAATGGGAAGAGAGTTTCTCATTGATTCAATATCTCCACCTTTACTAATTCATTGAAGGAAAGGAAATGTATTCATGTGTTCGTTTCTTCTAAATTCAAACATTCATTCAATGAACCAAACGTTACACATTGATTCAATTAAACAAACTGCACGTGCAGTAGAGCACCTGTAATTCATTTAATATCTCAAGCTTAATACATACATTCAACCGAACAAACGGTATTCATTCATTCAATGAAACAAACGTTACACATTGATTCAATTTAACAAACTGCACGTGCAGAAGAGCATCTGTCATTCATTTAATGTCTCAAGTTTAATACATACATTCAACCAAACAAACAGTATTCATTCATTCAATGAAACAAACGTTACACATTGATTCAATATTACAAACTGCACGTGCACAAGAGCATCTGTCATTCATTTAATGTCTCAGGTTTAATGCATACATTCAACCAAACGATCTGTATTCATTCATTCAATGAAACAAACGTTACACATTGATTCAATTTAAAAAAACTGCACGTGCAGTACAGCTTCTTTCTATCATTTCATTTCTCAAGTTTAATACATTCATTCAACCAAACAAACAGTATTCATTCATTCAATGGAACAAACGTTACGCATTGATTCAACTAAAAAAACTGCACGTGAAGTCGAGCTTCTCTCATTTAGTTAATGTCTCAAGTTTAATACATAGATTCATGCAAACAAACTGTATTCATTCATTCAATGAAACAAATGTTATACATTGATTCAATTAAACAATCTGCACGAATTATTTCAATTAGAAGAGAGTTTCTCATTCATTCAATATCTCAACCTTTACTAATTCATTGAAAGAAAGGAAATGTATTTATTTCGTTCGTTTATTCTAAATTCAAACGTTCATTCAATGAACCAAACGTTATTCATTAATCCAATGAAACAAGCTGCATGTGTTAATTCAGTGAGAAGAGCTTCACTCTTACATTCCATGTCTCAAGCTTAATACATTCATTCAACCAAGCAAATAGTATTCATTCGTTCAAAGACACAAACGTTACACATTGAATCAATGAAACAAACTGCACGTGCAGTAGACCTCCTGTCATTCATTTATTGTCGCACGTTTAATACATTAATTCAACCAAACAAACTGTATTCATTCATTCAATGAAACAAACGTTACACATTGATTCAATTTAAAAAAACGGCACGTGCAGTAGAGCTTCTCTCATTCATTTCATGTCTCAAGCTGAATTTATTCATTCAAACAAACAAACTGTATTCATTCATTCAATGAAACAAACGTTACACATTGATTGAATTTAAAAAAACGGCACGTGCAGTAGAGCTTCTCTCATTCATTTCATGTCTCAAGCTGAATTCATTCATTCAAACAAACAAACTGTATTCATTCATTCAATGAAACAATTAAACAATCTGCACGAATTAATTCAATTAGAAGAGAGTTTCTCATTCATTCAATATCTCAAACTTTACTAATTCATTTAAAGAAAGGAAAAGTATTCATTCGTTCGTTTATTCTAAATTCAAACGTTCATCCAATGAAACGATCTACTCGTGTTAATTCAATGAGTAAAGCTTCACTCTTTCATTCCATTCGTCTATTCTAGATTCAAAAGTTCACTCAATGAACCAAACGTCATTCATTAATCCAATGAAACAAGCTGCTTGTGTTAATTCAGTGAGCAGAGCTTCACTCTTTTATTCTTTGTCTCAAACTTAATACATTCATTCAACCAAACAAACTGTATTCATTCATTAAATGAAACAAACGTTACACATTGATTCAATTAAACAAACTGCACGTGCAGAAGAGCATCTGTCATTCATTTAATGTCTCAAGTTTAATACATACATTCAACCAAACAAACAGTATTCATTCATTCAATGAAACAAACGTTACACATTGATTCAATATTACAAACTGCACGTGCACAAGAGCATCTGTCATTCATTTAATGTCTCAGGTTTAATGCATACATTCAACCAAACGATCTGTATTCATTCATTCAATGAAACAAACGTTACACATTGATTCAATTAAACAAACTGCACGTGCAGTAGAGCATCTATCATTCATTCATTCATTAAACAGCTGAACGAATTAATTCAACTAGAAGAGAGTTTCTCATTCATTCAATATCTCAACCTTTACTAATGTATTGAAAGAAAGGAAACCTATTCGTTTCGTTTATTTTTTCTAAATTTAAACGTTCGTTCAATGAACCAAACGTTATTCATTGATCCAATGAAACAAGCTGCTAGTGTTAATTCAATGAGCAGAGCTTCACTCTTTCATTCCATGTCTCGAGCTTAATACACTCATTCAACCAAACAAACAGTATTCCTTCATTCAGTCAAACAAACGTTACACATTGATTCTATTCAAAAAAACTGCACGTGCAGTACAGCTTCTTTCTATCATTTCATTTCTCAAGTTTAATACATACATTCAACCAAACAAACAGTATTCCTTCATTCAGTGAAACATACGTTATTCCTTGATTCAATGAGTTGAGCTTCCCTCATTCATTCAATGTCTCAAGCTTAACTGGTTCATTGAAAGAAACAAACTGTGTTCGTCCAGTCGTTGAAAGAAACGTCAATCCTTCATTCAAACGTTCTTCCTTGATTCAATGAAACAATCTGCACGAGATGATTCCATGATTAGAGCTTCTCTCATTCTTTCAATGTCTCAAGCTTAATACATTCATTCAACCAAACAAACCGTAATCATTCATTCAATGAAACAAACGTTACACATTGATTCAATATTACAAACTGCACGTGCACAAGAGCATCTGTCATTCATTTAATGTCTCAGGTTTAATGCATACATTCAACCAAACGATCTGTATGCATTCATTCAATGAAACAAACGTTACACATTGATTCAATTAAAAAAAACTGCACGTGCAGTACAGCTTCTTTCTATCATTTCCTTTCTCAAGTTTAATACATTCATTCAACCAAACAAACAGTATTCATTCATTCAATGGAACAAACGTTACGCATTGATTCAACTAAAAAAACTGCACGTGAAGTCGAGCTTCTCTCATTTAGTTAATGTCTCAAGTTTAATACATAGATTCATGCAAACAAACAGTATTCATTCATTCAATGAAACAAATGTTATACATTGATTCAATTAAACAATCTGCACGAATTATTTCAATTAGAAGAGAGTTTCTCATTCATTCAATATCTCAACCTTTACTAATTCATTGAAAGAAAGGAAATGTATTTATTTCGTTCGTTTATTCTAAATTCAAACGTTCATTCAATGAACCAAACGTTATTCATTAATCCAATGAAACAAGCTGCATGTGTTAATTCAGTGAGAAGAGCTTCACTCTTACATTTCATGTCTCAAGCTTAATACATTTATTCAACCAAGCAAATACTATTCATTCGTTCAAAGACACAAACGTTACACATTGAATCAATGAAACAAACTGCACGTGCAGTAGACCTCCTGTCATTCATTTATTGTCGCACGTTTAATACATTAATTCAACCAAACAAACTGTATTCATTCATTCAATGAAACAAACGTTACACATTGATTCAATTTAAAAAAACGGCACGTGCAGTAGAGCTTCTCTCATTCATTTCATGTCTCAAGCTGAATTCATTCATTCAAACAAACAAACTGTATTCATTCATTCAATGAAACAAACGTTACACATTGATTCAATTTAAAAAAACGGCACGTGCAGTAGAGCTTCTCTCATTCATTTCATGTCTCAAGCTGAATTCATTCATTCAAACAAACTGTATTCATTCATTCAATGAAACAATTAAACAATCTGCACGAAATAATTCAATTAGAAGAGAGTTTCTCATTCATTCAATATATCAAACTTTACTAATTCATTTAAAGAAAGGAAAGGTATTCATTCGTTCGTTTATTCTAAATTCAAACGTTCATCCAATGAAACGATCTGCTCGTGTTAATTCAATGAGTAAAGCTTCACTCTTTCATTCCATTCGTCTATTCTAGATTCAAAAGTTCACTCAATGAACCAAACGTCATTCATTAATCCAATGAAACAAGCTGCTTGTGTTAATTCAGTGAGCAGAGCTTCACTCTTTTATTCTTTGTCTCAAACTTAATACATTCATTCAACCAAACAAACTGCATTCATTCATTAAATGAAACAAACGTTACACATTGATTCAATTAAACAAACTGCACGTGCAGTCGAACTTCTGTCTATCATTTGATGTCTCAAAGTTTATACATTCACTCCACCAAACAAACTGCATTTATTCATTCAATGATCCAAACGGTACACATTGATTCAAATAAACAAGCTGCACGTGCAGAAGAGCTTCTGTCATTCATTTAATGTTCCAAGCTTCATACAGTCATTCAACCAAACAAACAGTATTCATTCAAAGAAACAAACGTTATACATTGATTCCATTCAACAAACCGCACGCGCAGTAGAGCTTCTCTCATTCAGTCAATGTCTCAGGTTAAATACATACATTCAACCAAACAAACTGTATTCATTCAAAGAAACAAACGTTACACATTGATTCAATTTAAAAAAACGGCACGTGCAGTAGAGCTTCTCTCATTCATTTCATGTCTCAAGCTGAATTCATTCATTCAAACAAACAAACTGTATTCATTCATTCAATCAAACAATTAAACAATCTGCACGAAATAATTCAATTAGAAGAGAGTTTCTCATTCATTCAATATCTCAAACTTTACTAATTCATTTAAAGAAAGGAAAAGTATTCATTCGTTCGTTTATTCTAAATTCAAACGTTCATCCAATGAAACGATCTGCTCGTGTTAATTCAATGAGTAAAGCTTCACTCTTTCATTCCATTCGTCTATTCTAGATTCAAAAGTTCACTCAATGAACCAAACGTCATTCATTAATCCAATGAAACAAGCTGCTTGTGTTAATTCAGTGAGCAGAGCTTCACTCTTTTATTGTTTGTCTCAAACTTAATTCAACCAAACAAACTGTATTCATTCATTAAATGAAACAAACGTTACACATTGATTCAATTAAACAAACTGCACGTGCAGTCGAACTTCTGTCTATCATTTGATGTCTCAAAGTTTATACAATCACTCCACCAAACAAACTGCATTTATTCATTCAATGATCCAAACGGTACACATTGATTCAAATAAACAAGCTGCACGTGCAGAAGAGCATCTGTCATTCATTTAATGTTCCAAGCTTCATACAGTCATTCAACCAAACAAACAGTATTCATTCAAAGAAACAAACGTTATACATTGATTCAATTCAACAAACCGCACGCGCAGTAGAGCTTCTCTCATTCAGTCAATGTCTCAGGTTAAATACATACATTCAACCAAACAAACTGTATTCATTCAAAGAAACAAACGTTACACATTGATTCAATTCAACAAACTGCACAAATTAATTCAATTAGATAGAGTTTCTCATTCATTCAATATCTCAACCTTGACTAATTCATTGAAGGAAAGGAAATGTATTCATGTGTTCGTTTCTTCTAAATTCAAACATTCATTCAATGAACCAAACGTTACACATTGATTCAATTAAACAAACTGCACGTGCAGTAGAGCACCTGTAATTCATTTAATATCTCAAGCTTAATACATACATTCAACCGAACAAACGGTATTCGTTCATTCAATGAAACAAACGTTACACATTGATTCAATTAAACAAACTGCACGTGCAGAAGAGCATCTGTCATTCATTTAATGTCTCAAGTTTAATACATACATTCAACCAAACAAACAGTATTCATTCATTCAATGAAACAAACGTTACACATTGATTCAATATTACAAACTGCACGTGCACAAGAGCATCTGTCATTCATTTAATGTCTCAGGTTTAATGCATACATTCAACCAAACGATCTGTATTCATTCATTCAATGAAACAAACGTTACACATTGATTCAATTAAACAAACTGCACGTGCAGTAGAGCATCTATCATTCATTCATTCATTAAACAGCTGAACGAATTAATTCAACTAGAAGAGAGTTTCTCATTCATTCAATATCTCAACCTTTACTAATGTATTGAAAGAAAGGAAACCTATTCGTTTCGTTTATTTTTTCTAAATTTAAACGTTCGTTCAATGAACCAAACGTTATTCATTGATCCAATGAAACAAGCTGCTAGTGTTAATTCAATGAGCAGAGCTTCACTCTTTCATTCCATGTCTCGAGCTTAATACACTCATTCAACCAAACAAACAGTATTCCTTCATTCAGTCAAACAAACGTTACACATTGATTCTATTCAAAAAAACTGCACGTGCAGTACAGCTTCTTTCTATCATTTCATTTCTCAAGTTTAATACATACATTCAACCAAACAAACAGTATTCCTTCATTCAGTGAAACATACGTTATTCCTTGATTCAATGAGTTGAGCTTCCCTCATTCATTCAATGTCTCAAGCTTAACTGGTTCATTGAAAGAAACAAACTGTGTTCGTCCAGTCGTTGAAAGAAACGTCAATCCTTCATTCAAACGTTCTTCCTTGATTCAATGAAACAATCTGCACGAGATGATTCCATGATTAGAGCTTCTCTCATTCTTTCAATGTCTCAAGCTTAATACATTCATTCAACCAAACAAACCGTAATCATTCATTCAATGAAACAAACGTTACACATTGATTCAATATTACAAACTGCACGTGCACAAGAGCATCTGTCATTCATTTAATGTCTCAGGTTTAATGCATACATTCAACCAAACGATCTGTATTCATTCATTCAATGAAACAAACGTTACACATTGATTCAATTAAAAAAAACTGCACGTGCAGTACAGCTTCTTTCTATCATTTCATTTCTCAAGTTTAATACATTCATTCAACCAAACAAACAGTATTCATTCATTCAATGGAACAAACGTTACGCATTGATTCAACTAAAAAAACTGCACGTGAAGTCGAGCTTCTCTCATTTAGTTAATGTCTCAAGTTTAATACATAGATTCATGCAAACAAACAGTATTCATTCATTCAATGAAACAAATGTTATACATTGATTCAATTAAACAATCTGCACGAATTATTTCAATTAGAAGAGAGTTTCTCATTCATTCAATATCTCAACCTTTACTAATTCATTGAAAGAAAGGAAATGTATTTATTTCGTTCGTTTATTCTAAATTCAAACGTTCATTCAATGAACCAAACGTTATTCATTAATCCAATGAAACAAGCTGCATGTGTTAATTCAGTGAGAAGAGCTTCACTCTTACATTTCATGTCTCAAGCTTAATACATTTATTCAACCAAGCAAATACTATTCATTCGTTCAAAGACACAAACGTTACACATTGAATCAATGAAACAAACTGCACGTGCAGTAGACCTCCTGTCATTCATTTATTGTCGCACGTTTAATACATTAATTCAACCAAACAAACTGTATTCATTCATTCAATGAAACAAACGTTACACATTGATTCAATTTAAAAAAACGGCACGTGCAGTAGAGCTTCTCTCATTCATTTCATGTCTCAAGCTGAATTCATTCATTCAAACAAACAAACTGTATTCATTCATTCAATGAAACAAACGTTACACATTGATTCAATTTAAAAAAACGGCACGTGCAGTAGAGCTTCTCTCATTCATTTCATGTCTCAAGCTGAATTCATTCATTCAAACAAACTGTATTCATTCATTCAATGAAACAATTAAACAATCTGCACGAAATAATTCAATTAGAAGAGAGTTTCTCATTCATTCAATATATCAAACTTTACTAATTCATTTAAAGAAAGGAAAGGTATTCATTCGTTCGTTTATTCTAAATTCAAACGTTCATCCAATGAAACGATCTGCTCGTGTTAATTCAATGAGTAAAGCTTCACTCTTTCATTCCATTCGTCTATTCTAGATTCAAAAGTTCACTCAATGAACCAAACGTCATTCATTAATCCAATGAAACAAGCTGCTTGTGTTAATTCAGTGAGCAGAGCTTCACTCTTTTATTCTTTGTCTCAAACTTAATACATTCATTCAACCAAACAAACAGTATTCCTTCATTCAGTCAAACAAACGTTACACATTGATTCTATTCAAAAAAACTGCACGTGCAGTACAGCTTCTTTCTATCATTTCATTTCTCAAGTTTAATACATACATTCAACCAAACAAACAGTATTCCTTCATTCAGTGAAACATACGTTATTCCTTGATTCAATGAGTTGAGCTTCCCTCATTCATTCAATGTCTCAAGCTTAACTGGTTCATTGAAAGAAACAAACTGTGTTCGTCCAGTCGTTGAAAGAAACGTCAATCCTTCATTCAAACGTTCTTCCTTGATTCAATGAAACAATCTGCACGAGATGATTCCATGATTAGAGCTTCTCTCATTCTTTCAATGTCTCAAGCTTAATACATTCATTCAACCAAACAAACCGTAATCATTCATTCAATGAAACAAACGTTACACATTGATTCAATATTACAAACTGCACGTGCACAAGAGCATCTGTCATTCATTTAATGTCTCAGGTTTAATGCATACATTCAACCAAACGATCTGTATTCATTCATTCAATGAAACAAACGTTACACATTGATTCAATTAAAAAAAACTGCACGTGCAGTACAGCTTCTTTCTATCATTTCATTTCTCAAGTTTAATACATTCATTCAACCAAACAAACAGTATTCATTCATTCAATGGAACAAACGTTACGCATTGATTCAACTAAAAAAACTGCACGTGAAGTCGAGCTTCTCTCATTTAGTTAATGTCTCAAGTTTAATACATAGATTCATGCAAACAAACAGTATTCATTCATTCAATGAAACAAATGTTATACATTGATTCAATTAAACAATCTGCACGAATTATTTCAATTAGAAGAGAGTTTCTCATTCATTCAATATCTCAACCTTTACTAATTCATTGAAAGAAAGGAAATGTATTTATTTCGTTCGTTTATTCTAAATTCAAACGTTCATTCAATGAACCAAACGTTATTCATTAATCCAATGAAACAAGCTGCATGTGTTAATTCAGTGAGAAGAGCTTCACTCTTACATTTCATGTCTCAAGCTTAATACATTTATTCAACCAAGCAAATACTATTCATTCGTTCAAAGACACAAACGTTACACATTGAATCAATGAAACAAACTGCACGTGCAGTAGACCTCCTGTCATTCATTTATTGTCGCACGTTTAATACATTAATTCAACCAAACAAACTGTATTCATTCATTCAATGAAACAAACGTTACACATTGATTCAATTTAAAAAAACGGCACGTGCAGTAGAGCTTCTCTCATTCATTTCATGTCTCAAGCTGAATTCATTCATTCAAACAAACAAACTGTATTCATTCATTCAATGAAACAAACGTTACACATTGATTCAATTTAAAAAAACGGCACGTGCAGTAGAGCTTCTCTCATTCATTTCATGTCTCAAGCTGAATTCATTCATTCAAACAAACTGTATTCATTCATTCAATGAAACAATTAAACAATCTGCACGAAATAATTCAATTAGAAGAGAGTTTCTCATTCATTCAATATATCAAACTTTACTAATTCATTTAAAGAAAGGAAAGGTATTCATTCGTTCGTTTATTCTAAATTCAAACGTTCATCCAATGAAACGATCTGCTCGTGTTAATTCAATGAGTAAAGCTTCACTCTTTCATTCCATTCGTCTATTCTAGATTCAAAAGTTCACTCAATGAACCAAACGTCATTCATTAATCCAATGAAACAAGCTGCTTGTGTTAATTCAGTGAGCAGAGCTTCACTCTTTTATTCTTTGTCTCAAACTTAATACATTCATTCAACCAAACAAACTGCATTCATTCATTAAATGAAACAAACGTTACACATTGATTCAATTAAACAAACTGCACGTGCAGTCGAACTTCTGTCTATCATTTGATGTCTCAAAGTTTATACATTCACTCCACCAAACAAACTGCATTTATTCATTCAATGATCCAAACGGTACACATTGATTCAAATAAACAAGCTGCACGTGCAGAAGAGCTTCTGTCATTCATTTAATGTTCCAAGCTTCATACAGTCATTCAACCAAACAAACAGTATTCATTCAAAGAAACAAACGTTATACATTGATTCCATTCAACAAACCGCACGCGCAGTAGAGCTTCTCTCATTCAGTCAATGTCTCAGGTTAAATACATACATTCAACCAAACAAACTGTATTCATTCAAAGAAACAAACGTTACACATTGATTCAATTCAACAAACTGCACAAATTAATTCAATTAGATAGAGTTTCTCATTCATTCCATATCTCAACCTTGACTAATTCATTGAAACAAAGGAAATGTATTCCTGCGTTCGTTTATTCTAAATTCAAGCGTTCATCAAATGAAACAAGCTGCTTGTGTTAATTCTGTGAGCAGAGCTTCAATCTTTCATTCCATGTCTCAAGCTTAATCCATTTATTCAACCTATCAATCAGTATTCATTCATTCAATGAAACAAACGTTACACATTGATTCAATTAAACAAACTGCACGTGCAGTGGAGCTTCTCTCATTCAGTTAATTTCTCAAGTTTAATACATACATTCAACCAGCAAACTGTATTCATTCATTCAATGAAACAAATGTTATACATTGATTCAATTAAACAATCTGCACGAATTAATTCAATTAGAAGAGAGTTTCTCATTCATTCAATATCTCAACCTTTACTAATTCGTTGAAAGAAAGGAAATGTATTCATTCATTCGTTTATTCTAAATTCAAACGTTCATCCAATGAAACAAGCTGCTTGTGTTAATTCAATGAGCAGAGCTTCACTCTTTCATTCAGTTCGTTTATTCCGAATTCAAACGTTCACTCAATCAACCAAACGTTCTTCATTGATTCAATGAAACAAACTGCACGCGATGATTTCATGATTAGAGCGTCTCTCATTCTTTCAATGTCTCAAGCTTAATTCATTCATTCAACCAAACAAACTGTATTCATTCATTCAATGAAACAAATGTTATACATTGATTCAATTAAACAAACTGCACGAATTAATTCAATGGGAAGAGAGTTTCTCATTGATTCAATATCTCCACCTTTACTAATTCATTGAAGGAAAGGAAATGTATTCATGTGTTCGTTTCTTCTAAATTCAAACATTCATTCAATGAACCAAACGTTACACATTGATTCAATTAAACAAACTGCACGTGCAGTAGAGCACCTGTAATTCATTTAATATCTCAAGCTTAATACATACATTCAACCGAACAAACGGTATTCATTCATTCAATGAAACAAACGTTACACATTGATTCAATATTACAAACTGCACGTGCACAAGAGCATCTGTCATTCATTTAATGTCTCAGGTTTAATGCATACATTCAACCAAACGATCTGTATTCATTCATTCAATGAAACAAACGTTACACATTGATTCAATTTAAAAAAACTGCACGTGCAGTACAGCTTCTTTCTATCATTTCATTTCTCAAGTTTAATACATTCATTCAACCAAACAAACAGTATTCATTCATTCAATGGAACAAACGTTACGCATTGATTCAATTTAACAAACTGCACGTGCAGAAGAGCATCTGTCATTCATTTAATGTCTCAAGTTTAATACATACATTCAACCAAACGATCTGTATTCATTCATTCAATGAAACAAACGTTACACATTGATTCAATTAAAAAAAACTGCACGTGCAGTACAGCTTCTTTCTATCATTTCATTTCTCAAGTTTAATACATTCATTCAACCAAACAAACAGTATTCATTCATTCAATGGAACAAACGTTACGCATTGATTCAACTAAAAAAACTGCACGTGAAGTCGAGCTTCTCTCATTTAGTTAATGTCTCAAGTTTAATACATAGATTCATGCAAACAAACTGTATTCATTCATTCAATGAAACAAATGTTATACATTGATTCAATTAAACAATCTGCACGAATTATTTCAATTAGAAGAGAGTTTCTCATTCATTCAATATCTCAACCTTTACTAATTCATTGAAAGAAAGGAAATGTATTTATTTCGTTCGTTTATTCTAAATTCAAACGTTCATTCAATGAACCAAACGTTATTCATTAATCCAATGAAACAAGCTGCATGTGTCAATTCAGTGAGAAGAGCTTCACTCTTACATTCCATGTCTCAAGCTTAATACATTCATTCAACCAAGCAAATAGTATTCATTCGTTCAAAGACACAAACGTTACACATTGAATCAATGAAACAAACTGCACGTGCAGTAGACCTCCTGTCATTCATTTATTGTCGCACGTTTAATACATTAATTCAACCAAACAAACTGTATTCATTCATTCAATGAAACAAACGTTACACATTGATTCAATTTAAAAAAACGGCACGTGCAGTAGAGCTTCTCTCATTCATTTCATGTCTCAAGCTGAATTTATTCATTCAAACAAACAAACTGTATTCATTCATTCAATGAAACAAACGTTACACATTGATTGAATTTAAAAAAACGGCACGTGCAGTAGAGCTTCTCTCATTCATTTCATGTCTCAAGCTGAATTCATTCATTCAAACAAACAAACTGTATTCATTCATTCAATGAAACAATTAAACAATCTGCACGAAATAATTCAATTAGAAGAGAGTTTCTCATTCATTCAATATCTCAAACTTTACTAATTCATTTAAAGAAAGGAAAAGTATTCATTCGTTCGTTTATTCTAAATTCAAACGTTCATCCAATGAAACGATCTACTCGTGTTAATTCAATGAGTAAAGCTTCACTCTTTCATTCCATTCGTCTATTCTAGATTCAAAAGTTCACTCAATGAACCAAACGTCATTCATTAATCCAATGAAACAAGCTGCTTGTGTTAATTCAGTGAGCAGAGCTTCACTCTTTTATTCTTTGTCTCAAACTTAATACATTCATTCAACCAAACAAACTGTATTCATTCATTAAATGAAACAAACGTTACACATTGATTCAATTAAACAAACTGCACGTGCAGTCGAACTTCTGTCTATCATTTGATGTCTCAAAGTTTATACAATCACTCCACCAAACAAACTGCATTTATTCATTCAATGATCCAAACGGTACACATTGATTCAAATAAACAAGCTGCACGTGCAGAAGAGCATCTGTCATTCATATAATGTTCCAAGCTTCATACAGTCATTCAACCAAACAAACAGTATTCATTCAAAGAAACAAACGTTATACATTGATTCAATTCAACAAACCGCACGCGCAGTAGAGCTTCTCTCATTCAGTCAATGTCTCAGGTTAAATACATACATTCAACCAAACAAACTGTATTCATTCAAAGAAACAAACGTTACACATTGATTCAATTAAACAAACTGCACGTGCAGAAGAGCATCTGTCATTCATTTAATGTCTCAAGTTTAATACATACATTCAACCAAACAAACAGTATTCATTCATTCAATGATCCAAACGGTACACATTGATTCAAATAAACAAGCTGCACGTGCAGAAGAGCATCTGTCATTCATTTAATGTTCCAAGCTTCATACAGTCATTCAACCAAACAAACAGTATTCATTCAAAGAAACAAACGTTATACATTGATTCAATTCAACAAACCCCACGCGCAGTAGAGCTTCTCTCATTCAGTCAATGTCTCAGGTTAAATACATACATTCAACCAAACAAACTGTATTCATTCAAAGAAACAAACGTTACACATTGATTCAATTAAACAAACTGCACGTGCAGAAGAGCATCTGTCATTCATTTAATGTCTCAAGTTTAATACATACATTCAACCAAACAAACAGTATTCATTCATTCAATGAAACAAACGTTACACATTGATTCAATATTACAAACTGCACGTGCACAAGAGCATCTGTCATTCATTTAATGTCTCAGGTTTAATGCATACATTCAACCAAACGATCTGTATTCATTCATTCAATGAAACAAACGTTACACATTGATTCAATTAAACAAACTGCACGTGCAGTAGAGCACCTGTAATTCATTTAATATCTCAAGCTTAATACATACATTCAACCGAACAAACGGTATTCGTTCATTCAATGAAACAAACGTTACACATTGATTCAATTAAACAAACTGCACGTGCAGAAGAGCATCTGTCATTCATTTAATGTCTCAAGTTTAATACATACATTCAACCAAACAAACAGTATTCATTCATTCAATGAAACAAACGTTACACATTGATTCAATATTACAAACTGCACGTGCACAAGAGCATCTGTCATTCATTTAATGTCTCAGGTTTAATGCATACATTCAACCAAACGATCTGTATTCATTCATTCAATGAAACAAACGTTACACATTGATTCAATTAAACAAACTGCACGTGCAGTAGAGCATCTATCATTCATTCATTCATTAAACAAACTGAACGAATTAATTCAACTAGAAGAGAGTTTCTCATTCATTCAATATCTCAACCTTTACTAATGTATTGAAAGAAAGGAAACCTATTCGTTTCGTTTATTTTTTCTAAATTTAAACGTTCGTTCAATGAACCAAACGTTATTCATTGATCCAATGAAACAAGCTGCTAGTGTTAATTCAATGAGCAGAGCTTCACTCTTTCATTCCATGTCTCGAGCTTAATACACTCATTCAACCAAACAAACAGTATTCCTTCATTCAGTCAAACAAACGTTACACATTGATTGTATTCAAAAAAACTGCACGTGCAGTACAGCTTCTTTCTATCGTTTCATTTCTCAAGTTTAATACATACATTCAACCAAACAAACAGTATTCCTTCATTCAGTGAAACATACGTTATTCCTTGATTCAATGAGTTGAGCTTCTCTCATTCATTCAATGTCTCAAGCTTAACTGGTTCATTGAAAGAAACAAACTGTGTTCGTCCAGTCGTTGAAAGAAACGTCAATCCTTCATTCAAACGTTCTTCCTTGATTCAATGAAACAATCTGCACGAGATGATTCCATGATTAGAGCTTCTCTCATTCTTTCAATGTCTCAAGCTTAATACATTCATTCAACCAAACAAACCGTAATCATTCATTCAATGAAACAAACGTTACACATTTATTCAATTAAAAAAAACTGCACGTGCAGTACAGCTTCTTTCTATCATTTCATTTCTCAAGTTTAATACATTCATTCAACCAAACAAACAGTATTCATTCATTCAGTGGAACAAACGTTACGCATTGATTCAACTAAAAAAACTGCACGTGAAGTCGAGCTTCTCTCATTTAGTTAATGTCTCAAGTTTAATACATAGATTCATGCAAACAAACTGTATTCATTCATTCAATGAAACAAATGTTATACATTGATTCAATTAAACAATCTGCACGAATTATTTCAATTAGAAGAGAGTTTCTCATTCATTCAATATCTCAACCTTTACTAATTCATTGAAAGAAAGGAAATGTATTTATTTCGTTCGTTTATTCTAAATTCAAACGTTCATTCAATGAACCAAACGTTATTCATTAATCCAATGAAACAAGCTGCATGTGTCAATTCAGTGAGAAGAGCTTCACTCTTACATTCCATGTCTCAAGCTTAATACATTCATTCAACCAAGTAAATAGTATTCATTCGTTCAAAGACACAAACGTTACACATTGAATCAATGAAACAAACTGCACGTGCAGTAGACCTCCTGTCATTCATTTATTGTCGCACGTTTAATACATTAATTCAACCAAACTGTATTCATTCATTCAATGAAACAAACGTTACACATTGATTCAATTTAAAAAAACGGCACGTGCAGGAGAGCTTCTCTCATTCATTTCATGTCTCAAGCTGAATTCATTCATTCAAACAAACAAACTGTATTCATTCATTCAATGAAACAATTTAACAATCTGCACGAAATAATTCAATTAGAAGAGAGTTTCTCATTCATTCAATATCTCAAACTTTACTAATTCATTTAAAGAAAGGAAAAGTATTCATTCGTTCGTTTATTCTAAATTCAAACGTTCATCCAATGAAACGATCTGCTCGTGTTAATTCAATGAGTAAAGCTTCACTCTTTCATTCCATTCTTCTATTCTAGATTCAAAAGTTCACTCAATGAACCAAACGTCATTCATTTATCCAATGAAACAAGCTGCTTGTGTTAATTCAGTGAGCAGAGCTTCACTCTTTTATTCTTTGTCTCAAACTTAATACATTCATTCAACCAAACAAACTGTATTCATTCATTAAATGAAACAAACGTTACACATTGATTCAATTAAACAAACTGCACGTGCAGTCGAACTTCTGTCTATCATTTGATGTCTCAAAGTTTATACATTCACTCCACCAAACAAACTGCATTTATTCATTCAATGATCCAAACGGTACACATTGATTCAAATAAACAAGCTGCACGTGCAGAAGAGCATCTGTCATTCATTTAATGTTCCAAGCTTCATACAGTCATTCAACCAAACAAACAGTATTCATTCAAAGAAACAAACGTTATACATTGATTCAATTCAACAAACCGCACGCGCAGTAGAGCTTCTCTCATTCAGTCAATGTCTCAGGTTAAATACATACATTCAACCAAACAAACTGTATTCATTCAAAGAAACAAACGTTACACATTGATTCAATTCAACAAACTGCACAAATTAATTCAATTAGATAGAGTTTCTCATTCATTCAATATCTCAACCTTGACTAATTCATTGAAACAAAGGAAATGTATTCCTGCGTTCGTTTATTCTAAATTCAAACGTTCATCAAATGAAAGAAGCTGCTTGTGTTAATTCAGTGAGCAGAGCTTCAATCTTTCATTCCATGTCTCAAGCTTAATCCATTTATTCAACCAAACAATCAGTATTCATTCATTCAATGAAACAAACGTTACACATTGATTCAATTAAACAAACTGCACGTGCAGTGGAGCTTCTCTCATTCAGTTAATTTCTCAAGTTTAATACATACATTCAACCAGCAAACTGTATTCATTCATTCAATGAAACAAATGTTATACATTGATTCAATTAAACAATCTGCACGAATTAATTCAATTAGAAGAGAGTTTCTCATTCATTCAATATCTCAACCTTTACTAATTCGTTGAAAGAAAGGAAATGTATTCATTCATTCGTTTATTCTAAATTCAAACGTTCATCCAATGAAACAAGCTGCTTGTGTTAATTCAATGAGCAGAGCTTCACTCTTTCATTCCGTTCGTTTATTCCGAATTCAAACGTTCACTCAATCAACCAAACGTTCTTCATTGATTCAATGAAACAAACTGCACGCGATGATTTCATGATTAGAGCGTCTCTCATTCTTTCAATGTCTCAAGCTTAATTCATTCATTCAACCAAACAAACTGTATTCATTCATTCAATGAAACAAATGTTATACATTGATTCAATTAAACAAACTGCACGAATTAATTCAATGGGAAGAGAGTTTCTCATTGATTCAATATCTCCACCTTTACTAATTCATTGAAGGAAAGGAAATGTATTCATGTGTTCGTTTCTTCTAAATTCAAACATTCATTCAAAGAACCAAACGTTACACATTGATTCAATTAAACAAACTGCACGTGCAGTAGAGCACCTGTAATTCATTTAATATCTCAAGCTTAATACATACATTCAACCGAACAAACGGTATTCATTCATTCAATGAAACAAACGTTACACATTGATTCAATTTAACAAACTGCACGTGCAGAAGAGCATCTGTCATTCATTTAATGTCTCAAGTTTAATACATACATTCAACCAAACAAACAGTATTCATTCATTCAATGAAACAAACGTTACACATTGATTCAATATTACAAACTGCACGTGCACAAGAGCATCTGTCATTCATTTAATGTCTCAGGTTTAATGCATACATTCAACCAAACGATCTGTATTCATTCATTCAATGAAACAAACGTTACACATTGATTCAATTTAAAAAAACTGCACGTGCAGTACAGCTTCTTTCTATCATTTCATTTCTCAAGTTTAATACATTCATTCAACCAAACAAACAGTATTCATTCATTCAATGGAACAAACGTTACGCATTGATTCAACTAAAAAAACTGCACGTGAAGTCGAGCTTCTCTCATTTAGTTAATGTCTCAAGTTTAATACATAGATTCATGCAAACAAACTGTATTCATTCATTCAATGAAACAAATGTTATACATTGATTCAATTAAACAATCTGCACGAATTATTTCAATTAGAAGAGAGTTTCTCATTCATTCAATATCTCAACCTTTACTAATTCATTGAAAGAAAGGAAATGTATTTATTTCGTTCGTTTATTCTAAATTCAAACGTTCATTCAATGAACCAAACGTTATTCATTAATCCAATGAAACAAGCTGCATGTGTTAATTCAGTGAGAAGAGCTTCACTCTTACATTCCATGTCTCAAGCTTAATACATTCATTCAACCAAGCAAATAGTATTCATTCGTTCAAAGACACAAACGTTACACATTGAATCAATGAAACAAACTGCACGTGCAGTAGACCTCCTGTCATTCATTTATTGTCGCACGTTTAATACATTAATTCAACCAAACAAACTGTATTCATTCATTCAATGAAACAAACGTTACACATTGATTCAATTTAAAAAAACGGCACGTGCAGTAGAGCTTCTCTCATTCATTTCATGTCTCAAGCTGAATTTATTCATTCAAACAAACAAACTGTATTCATTCATTCAATGAAACAAACGTTACACATTGATTGAATTTAAAAAAACGGCACGTGCAGTAGAGCTTCTCTCATTCATTTCATGTCTCAAGCTGAATTCATTCATTCAAACAAACAAACTGTATTCATTCATTCAATGAAACAATTAAACAATCTGCACGAAATAATTCAATTAGAAGAGAGTTTCTCATTCATTCAATATCTCAAACTTTACTAATTCATTTAAAGAAAGGAAAAGTATTCATTCGTTCGTTTATTCTAAATTCAAACGTTCATCCAATGAAACGATCTACTCGTGTTAATTCAATGAGTAAAGCTTCACTCTTTCATTCCATTCGTCTATTCTAGATTCAAAAGTTCACTCAATGAACCAAACGTCATTCATTAATCCAATGAAACAAGCTGCTTGTGTTAATTCAGTGAGCAGAGCTTCACTCTTTTATTCTTTGTCTCAAACTTAATACATTCATTCAACCAAACAAACTGTATTCATTCATTAAATGAAACAAACGTTACACATTGATTCAATTAAACAAACTGCACGTGCAGTCGAACTTCTGTCTATCATTTGATGTCTCAAAGTTTATACAATCACTCCACCAAACAAACTGCATTTATTCATTCAATGATCCAAACGGTACACATTGATTCAAATAAACAAGCTGCACGTGCAGAAGAGCATCTGTCATTCATATAATGTTCCAAGCTTCATACAGTCATTCAACCAAACAAACAGTATTCATTCAAAGAAACAAACGTTATACATTGATTCAATTCAACAAACCGCACGCGCAGTAGAGCTTCTCTCATTCAGTCAATGTCTCAGGTTAAATACATACATTCAACCAAACAAACTGTATTCATTCAAAGAAACAAACGTTACACATTGATTCAATTAAACAAACTGCACGTGCAGAAGAGCATCTGTCATTCATTTAATGTCTCAAGTTTAATACATACATTCAACCAAACAAACAGTATTCATTCATTCAATGAAACAAACGTTACACATTGATTCAATATTACAAACTGCACGTGCACAAGAGCATCTGTCATTCATTTAATGTCTCAGGTTTAATGCATACATTCAACCAAACGATCTGTATTCATTCATTCAATGAAACAAACGTTACACATTGATTCAATTAAACAAACTGCACGTGCAGTAGAGCACCTGTAATTCATTTAATATCTCAAGCTTAATACATACATTCAACCGAACAAACGGTATTCGTTCATTCAATGAAACAAACGTTACACATTGATTCAATTAAACAAACTGCACGTGCAGAAGAGCATCTGTCATTCATTTAATGTCTCAAGTTTAATACATACATTCAACCAAACAAACAGTATTCATTCATTCAATGAAACAAACGTTACACATTGATTCAATATTACAAACTGCACGTGCACAAGAGCATCTGTCATTCATTTAATGTCTCAGGTTTAATGCATACATTCAACCAAACGATCTGTATTCATTCATTCAATGAAACAAACGTTACACATTGATTCAATTAAACAAACTGCACGTGCAGTAGAGCATCTATCATTCATTCATTCATTAAACAAACTGAACGAATTAATTCAACTAGAAGAGAGTTTCTCATTCATTCAATATCTCAACCTTTACTAATGTATTGAAAGAAAGGAAACCTATTCGTTTCGTTTATTTTTTCTAAATTTAAACGTTCGTTCAATGAACCAAACGTTATTCATTGATCCAATGAAACAAGCTGCTAGTGTTAATTCAATGAGCAGAGCTTCACTCTTTCATTCCATGTCTCGAGCTTAATACACTCATTCAACCAAACAAACAGTATTCCTTCATTCAGTCAAACAAACGTTACACATTGATTGTATTCAAAAAAACTGCACGTGCAGTACAGCTTCTTTCTATCATTTCATTTCTCAAGTTTAATACATACATTCAACCAAACAAACAGTATTCCTTCATTCAGTGAAACATACGTTATTCCTTGATTCAATGAGTTGAGCTTCTCTCATTCATTCAATGTCTCAAGCTTAACTGGTTCATTGAAAGAAACAAACTGTGTTCGTCCAGTCGTTGAAAGAAACGTCAATCCTTCATTCAAACGTTCTTCCTTGATTCAATGAAACAATCTGCACGAGATGATTCCATGATTAGAGCTTCTCTCATTCTTTCAATGTCTCAAGCTTAATACATTCATTCAACCAAACAAACCGTAATCATTCATTCAATGAAACAAACGTTACACATTTATTCAATTAAAAAAAACTGCACGTGCAGTACAGCTTCTTTCTATCATTTCATTTCTCAAGTTTAATACATTCATTCAACCAAACAAACAGTATTCATTCATTCAGTGGAACAAACGTTACGCATTGATTCAACTAAAAAAACTGCACGTGAAGTCGAGCTTCTCTCATTTAGTTAATGTCTCAAGTTTAATACATAGATTCATGCAAACAAACTGTATTCATTCATTCAATGAAACAAATGTTATACATTGATTCAATTAAACAATCTGCACGAATTATTTCAATTAGAAGAGAGTTTCTCATTCATTCAATATCTCAACCTTTACTAATTCATTGAAAGAAAGGAAATGTATTTATTTCGTTCGTTTATTCTAAATTCAAACGTTCATTCAATGAACCAAACGTTATTCATTAATCCAATGAAACAAGCTGCATGTGTTAATTCAGTGAGAAGAGCTTCACTCTTACATTCCATGTCTCAAGCTTAATACATTCATTCAACCAAGTAAATAGTATTCATTCGTTCAAAGACACAAACGTTACACATTGAATCAATGAAACAAACTGCACGTGCAGTAGACCTCCTGTCATTCATTTATTGTCGCACGTTTAATACATTAATTCAACCAAACTGTATTCATTCATTCAATGAAACAAACGTTACACATTGATTCAATTTAAAAAAACGGCACGTGCAGGAGAGCTTCTCTCATTCATTTCATGTCTCAAGCTGAATTCATTCATTCAAACAAACAAACTGTATTCATTCATTCAATGAAACAATTAAACAATCTGCACGAAATAATTCAATTAGAAGAGAGTTTCTCATTCATTCAATATCTCAAACTTTACTAATTCATTTAAAGAAAGGAAAAGTATTCATTCGTTCGTTTATTCTAAATTCAAACGTTCATCCAATGAAACGATCTGCTCGTGTTAATTCAATGAGTAAAGCTTCACTCTTTCATTCCATTCGTCTATTCTAGATTCAAAAGTTCACTCAATGAACCAAACGTCATTCATTAATCCAATGAAACAAGCTGCTTGTGTTAATTCAGTGAGCAGAGCTTCACTCTTTTATTCTTTGTCTCAAACTTAATACATTCATTCAACCAAACAAACTGTATTCATTCATTAAATGAAACAAACGTTACACATTGATTCAATTAAACAAACTGCACGTGCAGTCGAACTTCTGTCTATCATTTGATGTCTCAAAGTTTATACATTCACTCCACCAAACAAACTGCATTTATTCATTCAATGATCCAAACGGTACACATTGATTCAAATAAACAAGCTGCACGTGCAGAAGAGCATCTGTCATTCATTTAATGTTCCAAGCTTCATACAGTCATTCAACCAAACAAACAGTATTCATTCAAAGAAACAAACGTTATACATTGATTCAATTCAACAAACCGCACGCGCAGTAGAGCTTCTCTCATTCAGTCAATGTCTCAGGTTAAATACATACATTCAACCAAACAAACTGTATTCATTCAAAGAAACAAACGTTACACATTGATTCAATTCAACAAACTGCACAAATTAATTCAATTAGATAGAGTTTCTAATTCATTCAATATCTCAACCTTGACTAATTCATTGAAACAAAGGAAATGTATTCCTGCGTTCGTTTATTCTAAATTCAAACGTTCATCAAATGAAAGAAGCTGCTTGTGTTAATTCAGTGAGCAGAGCTTCAATCTTTCATTCCATGTCTCAAGCTTAATCCATTTATTCAACCAAACAATCAGTATTCATTCATTCAATGAAACAAACGTTACACATTGATTCAATTAAACAAACTGCACGTGCAGTGGAGCTTCTCTCATTCAGTTATTTTCTCAAGTTTAATACATACATTCAAACAGCAAACTGTATTCATTCATTCAATGAAACAAATGTTATACATTGATTCAATTAAACAATCTGCACGAATTAATTCAATTAGAAGAGAGTTTCTCATTCATTCAATATCTCAACCTTTACTAATTCATTGAAAGAAAGGAAATGTATTCATTCATTCGTTTATTCTAAATTCAAACGTTCATCCAATGAAACAAGCTGCTTGTGTTAATTCAATGAGCAGAGCTTCACTCTTTCATTCCGTTCGTTTATTCCGAATTCAAACGTTCACTCAATCAACCAAACGTTCTTCATTGATTCAATGAAACAAACTGCACGCGATGATTTCATGATTAGAGCGTCTCTCATTCTTTCAATGTCTCAAGCTTAATTCATTCATTCAACCAAACAAACTGTATTCATTCATTCAATGAAACAAATGTTATACATTGATTCAATTAAACAAACTGCACGAATTAATTCAATGGGAAGAGAGTTTCTCATTGATTCAATATCTCCACCTTTACTAATTCATTGAAGGAAAGGAAATGTATTCATGTGTTCGTTTCTTCTAAATTCAAACATTCATTCAATGCACCAAACGTTACACATTGATTCAATTAAACAAACTGCACGTGCAGTAGAGCACCTGTAATTCATTTAATATCTCAAGCTTAATACATATATTCAACCGAACAAACGGTATTCATTCATTCAATGAAACAAACGTGACACATTGATTCAATTAAACAAACTGCACGTGCAGAAGAGCATCTGTCATTCATTTAATGTCTCAAGTTTAATACATACATTCAACCAAACAAACAGTATTCATTCATTCAATGAAACAAACGTTACACATTGATTCAATATTACAAACTGCACGTGCACAAGAGCATCTGTCATTCATTTAATGTCTCAGGTTTAATGCATACATTCAACCAAACGATCTGTATTCATTCATTCAATGAAACAAACGTTACACATTGATTCAATTAAACAAACTGCACGTGCAGTAGAGCATCTATCATTCATTCATTCATTAAACAAACTGAACGAATTAATTCAACTAGAAGAGAGTTTCTCATTCATTCAATATCTCAACCTTTACTAATGTATTGAAAGAAAGGAAACCTATTCGTTTCGTTTATTTTTTCTAAATTCAAACGTTCGTTCAATGAACCAAACGTTATTCATTGATCCAATGAAACAAGCTGCTAGTGTTAATTCAATGAGCAGAGCTTCACTCTTTCATTCCATGTCTCGAGCTTAATACACTCATTCAACCAAACAAACAGTATTCCTTCATTCAGTCAAACAAACGTTACACATTGATTCTATTTTAAAAAACTGCACGTGCAGTACAGCTTCTTTCTATCATTTCATTTCTCAAGTTTAATACATACATTCAACCAAACAAACAGTATTCCTTCATTCAGTGAAACATACGTTATTCCTTGATTCAATGAGTTGAGCTTCCCTCATTCATTCAATGTCTCAAGCTTAACTGGTTCATTGAAAGAAACAAACTGTGTTCGTCCAGTCGTTGAAAGAAACGTCAATCCTTCATTCAAACGTTCTTCCTTGATTCAATGAAACAATCTGCACGAGATGATTCCATGATTAGAGCTTCTCTCATTCTTTCAATGTCTCAAGCTTAATACATTCATTCAACCAAACAAACCGTAATCATTCATTCAATGAAACAAACGTTACACATTGATTCAATATTACAAACTGCACGTGCACAAGAGCATCTGTCATTCATTTAATGTCTCAGGTTTAATGCATACATTCAACCAAACGATCTGTATTCATTCATTCAATGAAACAAACGTTACACATTGATTCAATTTAAAAAAACTGCACGTGCAGTACAGCTTCTTTCTATCATTTCATTTCTCAAGTTTAATACATTCATTCAACCAAACAAACAGTATTCATTCATTCAATGGAACAAACGTTACGCATTGATTCAACTAAAAAAACTGCACGTGAAGTCGAGCTTCTCTCATTTAGTTAATGTCTCAAGTTTAATACATAGATTCATGCAAACAAACAGTATTCATTCATTCAATGAAACAAATGTTATACATTGATTCAATTAAACAATCTGCACGAATTATTTCAATTAGAAGAGAGTTTCTCATTCATTCAATATCTCAACCTTTACTAATTCATTGAAAGAAAGGAAATGTATTTATTTCGTTCGTTTATTCTAAATTCAAACGTTCATTCAATGAACCAAACGTTATTCATTAATCCAATGAAACAAGCTGCATGTGTTAATTCAGTGAGAAGAGCTTCACTCTTACATTTCATGTCTCAAGCTTAATACATTTATTCAACCAAGCAAATAGTATTCATTCGTTCAAAGACACAAACGTTACACATTGAATCAATGAAACAAACTGCACGTGCAGTAGACCTCCTGTCATTCATTTATTGTCGCACGTTTAATACATTAATTCAACCAAACAAACTGTATTCATTCATTCAATGAAACAAACGTTACACATTGATTCAATTTAAAAAAACGGAACGTGCAGTAGAGCTTCTCTCATTCATTTCATGTCTCAAGCTGAATTCATTCATTCAAACAAACAAACTGTATTCATTCATTCAATGAAACAAACGTTACACATTGATTCAATTTAAAAAAACGGCACGTGCAGTAGAGCTTCTCTCATTCATTTCATGTCTCAAGCTGAATTCATTCATTCAAACAAACTGTATTCATTCATTCAATGAAACAATTAAACAATCTGCACGAAATAATTCAATTAGAAGAGAGTTTCTCATTCATTCAATATATCAAACTTTACTAATTCATTTAAAGAAAGGAAAGGTATTCATTCGTTCGTTTATTCTAAATTCAAACGTTCATCCAATGAAACGATCTGCTCGTGTTAATTCAATGAGTAAAGCTTCACTCTTTCATTCCATTCGTCTATTCTAGATTCAAAAGTTCACTCAATGAACCAAACGTCATTCATTAATCCAATGAAACAAGCTGCTTGTGTTAATTCAGTGAGCAGAGCTTCACTCTTTTATTCTTTGTCTCAAACTTAATACATTCATTCAACCAAACAAACTGCATTCATTCATTAAATGAAACAAACGTTACACATTGATTCAATTAAACAAACTGCACGTGCAGTCGAACTTCTGTCTATCATTTGATGTCTCAAAGTTTATACATTCACTCCACCAAACAAACTGCATTTATTCATTCAATGATCCAAACGGTACACATTGATTCAAATAAACAAGCTGCACGTGCAGAAGAGCTTCTGTCATTCATTTAATGTTCCAAGCTTCATACAGTCATTCAACCAAACAAACAGTATTCATTCAAAGAAACAAACGTTATACATTGATTCCATTCAACAAACCGCACGCGCAGTAGAGCTTCTCTCATTCAGTCAATGTCTCAGGTTAAATACATACATTCAACCAAACAAACTGTATTCATTCAAAGAAACAAACGTTACACATTGATTCAATTCAACAAACTGCACAAATTAATTCAATTAGATAGAGTTTCTCATTCATTCAATATCTCAACCTTGACTAATTCATTGAAAGAAAGGAAATGTATTCCTGCGTTCGTTTATTCTAAATTCAAACGTTCATCAAATGAAAGAAGCTGCTTGTGTTAATTCAGTGAGCAGAGCTTCAATCTTTCATTCCATGTCTCAAGCTTAATCCATTTATTCAACCAAACAATCAGTATTCATTCATTCAATGAAACAAACGTTACACATTGATTCAATTAAACAAACTGCACGTGCAGTGGAGCTTCTCTCATTCAGTTAATTTCTCAAGTTTAATACATACATTCAACCAGCAAACTGTATTCATTCATTCAATGAAACAAATGTTATACATTGATTCAATTAAACAAACTGCACGAATTAATTCAATGGGAAGAGAGTTTCTCATTGATTCAATATCTCCACCTTTACTAATTCATTGAAGGAAAGGAAATGTATTCATGTGTTCGTTTCTTCTAAATTCAAACATTCATTCAATGCACCAAACGTTACACATTGATTCAATTAAACAAACTGCACGTGCAGTAGAGCACCTGTAATTCATTTAATATCTCAAGCTTAATACATATATTCAACCGAACAAACGGTATTCATTCATTCAATGAAACAAACGTTACACATTGATTCAATTAAACAAACTGCACGTGCAGAAGAGCATCTGTCATTCATTTAATGTCTCAAGTTTAATACATACATTCAACCAAACAAACAGTATTCATTCATTCAATGAAACAAACGTTACACATTGATTCAATATTACAAACTGCACGTGCACAAGAGCATCTGTCATTCATTTAATGTCTCGGGTTTAATGCATACATTCAACCAAACGATCTGTATTCATTCATTCAATGAAACAAACGTTACACATTGATTCAATTAAACAAACTGCACGTGCAGTAGAGCATCTATCATTCATTCATTCATTAAACAAACTGAACGAATTAATTCAACTAGAAGAGAGTTTCTCATTCATTCAATATCTCAACCTTTACTAATGTATTGAAAGAAAGGAAACCTATTCGTTTCGTTTATTTTTTCTAAATTCAAACGTTCGTTCAATGAACCAAACGTTATTCATTGATCCAATGAAACAAGCTGCTAGTGTTAATTCAATGAGCAGAGCTTCACTCTTTCATTCCATGTCTCGAGCTTAATACACTCATTCAACCAAACAAACAGTATTCCTTCATTCAGTCAAACAAACGTTACACATTGATTCTATTTTAAAAAACTGCACGTGCAGTACAGCTTCTTTCTATCATTTCATTTCTCAAGTTTAATACATACATTCAACCAAACAAACAGTATTCCTTCATTCAGTGAAACATACGTTATTCCTTGATTCAATGAGTTGAGCTTCCCTCATTCATTCAATGTCTCAAGCTTAACTGGTTCATTGAAAGAAACAAACTGTGTTCGTCCAGTCGTTGAAAGAAACGTCAATCCTTCATTCAAACGTTCTTCCTTGATTCAATGAAACAATCTGCACGAGATGATTCCATGATTAGAGCTTCTCTCATTCTTTCAATGTCTCAAGCTTAATACATTCATTCAACCAAACAAACCGTAATCATTCATTCAATGAAACAAACGTTACACATTGATTCAATATTACAAACTGCACGTGCACAAGAGCATCTGTCATTCATTTAATGTCTCAGGTTTAATGCATACATTCAACCAAACGATCTGTATTCATTCATTCAATGAAACAAACGTTACACATTGATTCAATTAAAAAAAACTGCACGTGCAGTACAGCTTCTTTCTATCATTTCATTTCTCAAGTTTAATACATTCATTCAACCAAACAAACAGTATTCATTCATTCAATGGAACAAACGTTACGCATTGATTCAACTAAAAAAACTGCACGTGAAGTCGAGCTTCTCTCATTTAGTTAATGTCTCAAGTTTAATACATAGATTCATGCAAACAAACAGTATTCATTCATTCAATGAAACAAATGTTATACATTGATTCAATTAAACAATCTGCACGAATTATTTCAATTAGAAGAGAGTTTCTCATTCATTCAATATCTCAACCTTTACTAATTCATTGAAAGAAAGGAAATGTATTTATTTCGTTCGTTTATTCTAAATTCAAACGTTCATTCAATGAACCAAACGTTATTCATTAATCCAATGAAACAAGCTGCATGTGTTAATTCAGTGAGAAGAGCTTCACTCTTACATTTCATGTCTCAAGCTTAATACATTTATTCAACCAAGCAAATAGTATTCATTCGTTCAAAGACACAAACGTTACACATTGAATCAATGAAACAAACTGCACGTGCAGTAGACCTCCTGTCATTTATTTATTGTCGCACGTTTAATACATTAATTCAACCAAACAAACTGTATTCATTCATTCAATGAAACAAACGTTACACATTGATTCAATTTAAAAAAACGGAACGTGCAGTAGAGCTTCTCTCATTCATTTCATGTCTCAAGCTGAATTCATTCATTCAAACAAACAAACTGTATTCATTCATTCAATGAAACAAACGTTACACATTGATTCAATTTAAAAAAACGGCACGTGCAGTAGAGCTTCTCTCATTCATTTCATGTCTCAAGCTGAATTCATTCATTCAAACAAACTGTATTCATTCATTCAATGAAACAATTAAACAATCTGCACGAAATAATTCAATTAGAAGAGAGTTTCTCATTCATTCAATATATCAAACTTTACTAATTCATTTAAAGAAAGGAAAGGTATTCATTCGTTCGTTTATTCTAAATTCAAACGTTCATCCAATGAAACGATCTGCTCGTGTTAATTCAATGAGTAAAGCTTCACTCTTTCATTCCATTCGTCTATTCTAGATTCAAAAGTTCACTCAATGAACCAAACGTCATTCATTAATCCAATGAAACAAGCTGCTTGTGTTAATTCAGTGAGCAGAGCTTCACTCTTTTATTCTTTGTCTCAAACTTAATACATTCATTCAACCAAACAAACTGCATTCATTCATTAAATGAAACAAACGTTACACATTGATTCAATTAAACAAACTGCACGTGCAGTCGAACTTCTGTCTATCATTTGATGTCTCAAAGTTTATACATTCACTCCACCAAACAAACTGCATTTATTCATTCAATGATCCAAACGGTACACATTGATTCAAATAAACAAGCTGCACGTGCAGAAGAGCTTCTGTCATTCATTTAATGTTCCAAGCTTCATACAGTCATTCAACCAAACAAACAGTATTCATTCAAAGAAACAAACGTTATACATTGATTCCATTCAACAAACCGCACGCGCAGTAGAGCTTCTCTCATTCAGTCAATGTCTCAGGTTAAATACATACATTCAACCAAACAAACTGTATTCATTCAAAGAAACAAACGTTACACATTGATTCAATTCAACAAACTGCACAAATTAATTCAATTAGATAGAGTTTCTCATTCATTCCATATCTCAACCTTGACTAATTCATTGAAACAAAGGAAATGTATTCCTGCGTTCGTTTATTCTAAATTCAAGCGTTCATCAAATGAAACAAGCTGCTTGTGTTAATTCTGTGAGCAGAGCTTCAATCTTTCATTCCATGTCTCAAGCTTAATCCATTTATTCAACCAAACAATCAGTATTCATTCATTCAATGAAACAAACGTTACACATTGATTCAATTAAACAAACTGCACGTGCAGTGGAGCTTCTCTCATTCAGTTAATTTCTCAAGTTTAATACATACATTCAACCAGCAAACTGTATTCATTCATTCAATGAAACAAATGTTATACATTGATTCAATTAAACAATCTGCACGAATTAATTCAATTAGAAGAGAGTTTCTCATTCATTCAATATCTCAACCTTTACTAATTCGTTGAAAGAAAGGAAATGTATTCATTCATTCGTTTATTCTAAATTCAAACGTTCATCCAATGAAACAAGCTGCTTGTGTTAATTCAATGAGCAGAGCTTCACTCTTTCATTCAGTTCGTTTATTCCGAATTCAAACGTTCACTCAATCAACCAAACGTTCTTCATTGATTCAATGAAACAAACTGCACGCGATGATTTCATGATTAGAGCGTCTCTCATTCTTTCAATGTCTCAAGCTTAATTCATTCATTCAACCAAACAAACTGTATTCATTCATTCAATGAAACAAATGTTATACATTGATTCAATTAAACAAACTGCACGAATTAATTCAATGGGAAGAGAGTTTCTCATTGATTCAATATCTCCACCTTTACTAATTCATTGAAGGAAAGGAAATGTATTCATGTGTTCGTTTCTTCTAAATTCAAACATTCATTCAATGAACCAAACGTTACACATTGATTCAATTAAACAAACTGCACGTGCAGTAGAGCACCTGTAATTCATTTAATATCTCAAGCTTAATACATACATTCAACCGAACAAACGGTATTCATTCATTCAATGAAACAAACGTTACACATTGATTCAATTTAACAAACTGCACGTGCAGAAGAGCATCTGTCATTCATTTAATGTCTCAAGTTTAATACATACATTCAACCAAACAAACAGTATTCATTCATTCAATGAAACAAACGTTACACATTGATTCAATATTACAAACTGCACGTGCACAAGAGCATCTGTCATTCATTTAATGTCTCAGGTTTAATGCATACATTCAACCAAACGATCTGTATTCATTCATTCAATGAAACAAACGTTACACATTGATTCAATTAAAAAAAACTGCACGTGCAGTACAGCTTCTTTCTATCATTTCATTTCTCAAGTTTAATACATTCATTCAACCAAACAAACAGTATTCATTCATTCAATGGAACAAACGTTACGCATTGATTCAACTAAAAAAACTGCACGTGAAGTCGAGCTTCTCTCATTTAGTTAATGTCTCAAGTTTAATACATAGATTCATGCAAACAAACTGTATTCATTCATTCAATGAAACAAATGTTATACATTGATTCAATTAAACAATCTGCACGAATTATTTCAATTAGAAGAGAGTTTCTCATTCATTCAATATCTCAACCTTTACTAATTCATTGAAAGAAAGGAAATGTATTTATTTCGTTCGTTTATTCTAAATTCAAACGTTCATTCAATGAACCAAACGTTATTCATTAATCCAATGAAACAAGCTGCATGTGTCAATTCAGTGAGAAGAGCTTCACTCTTACATTCCATGTCTCAAGCTTAATACATTCATTCAACCAAGCAAATAGTATTCATTCGTTCAAAGACACAAACGTTACACATTGAATCAATGAAACAAACTGCACGTGCAGTAGACCTCCTGTCATTCATTTATTGTCGCACGTTTAATACATTAATTCAACCAAACAAACTGTATTCATTCATTCAATGAAACAAACGTTACACATTGATTCAATTTAAAAAAACGGCACGTGCAGTAGAGCTTCTCTCATTCATTTCATGTCTCAAGCTGAATTTATTCATTCAAACAAACAAACTGTATTCATTCATTCAATGAAACAAACGTTACACATTGATTGAATTTAAAAAAACGGCACGTGCAGTAGAGCTTCTCTCATTCATTTCATGTCTCAAGCTGAATTCATTCATTCAAACAAACAAACTGTATTCATTCATTCAATGAAACAATTAAACAATCTGCACGAAATAATTCAATTAGAAGAGAGTTTCTCATTCATTCAATATCTCAAACTTTACTAATTCATTTAAAGAAAGGAAAAGTATTCATTCGTTCGTTTATTCTAAATTCAAACGTTCATCCAATGAAACGATCTACTCGTGTTAATTCAATGAGTAAAGCTTCACTCTTTCATTCCATTCGTCTATTCTAGATTCAAAAGTTCACTCAATGAACCAAACGTCATTCATTAATCCAATGAAACAAGCTGCTTGTGTTAATTCAGTGAGCAGAGCTTCACTCTTTTATTCTTTGTCTCAAACTTAATACATTCATTCAACCAAACAAACTGTATTCATTCATTAAATGAAACAAACGTTACACATTGATTCAATTAAACAAACTGCACGTGCAGTCGAACTTCTGTCTATCATTTGATGTCTCAAAGTTTATACAATCACTCCACCAAACAAACTGCATTTATTCATTCAATGATCCAAACGGTACACATTGATTCAAATAAAGAAGCTGCACGTGCAGAAGAGCATCTGTCATTCATTTAATGTTCCAAGCTTCATACAGTCATTCAACCAAACAAACAGTATTCATTCAAAGAAACAAACGTTATACATTGATTCAATTCAACAAACCCCACGCGCAGTAGAGCTTCTCTCATTCAGTCAATGTCTCAGGTTAAATACATACATTCAACCAAACAAACTGTATTCATTCAAAGAAACAAACGTTACACATTGATTCAATTAAACAAACTGCACGTGCAGAAGAGCATCTGTCATTCATTTAATGTCTCAAGTTTAATACATACATTCAACCAAACAAACAGTATTCATTCATTCAATGAAACAAACGTTACACATTGATTCAATATTACAAACTGCACGTGCACAAGAGCATCTGTCATTCATTTAATGTCTCAGGTTTAATGCATACATTCAACCAAACGATCTGTATTCATTCATTCAATGAAACAAACGTTACACATTGATTCAATTAAACAAACTGCACGTGCAGTAGAGCACCTGTAATTCATTTAATATCTCAAGCTTAATACATACATTCAACCGAACAAACGGTATTCGTTCATTCAATGAAACAAACGTTACACATTGATTCAATTAAACAAACTGCACGTGCAGAAGAGCATCTGTCATTCATTTAATGTCTCAAGTTTAATACATACATTCAACCAAACAAACAGTATTCATTCATTCAATGAAACAAACGTTACACATTGATTCAATATTACAAACTGCACGTGCACAAGAGCATCTGTCATTCATTTAATGTCTCAGGTTTAATGCATACATTCAACCAAACGATCTGTATTCATTCATTCAATGAAACAAACGTTACACATTGATTCAATTAAACAAACTGCACGTGCAGTAGAGCATCTATCATTCATTCATTCATTAAACAAACTGAACGAATTAATTCAACTAGAAGAGAGTTTCTCATTCATTCAATATCTCAACCTTTACTAATGTATTGAAAGAAAGGAAACCTATTCGTTTCGTTTATTTTTTCTAAATTTAAACGTTCGTTCAATGAACCAAACGTTATTCATTGATCCAATGAAACAAGCTGCTAGTGTTAATTCAATGAGCAGAGCTTCACTCTTTCATTCCATGTCTCGAGCTTAATACACTCATTCAACCAAACAAACAGTATTCCTTCATTCAGTCAAACAAACGTTACACATTGATTGTATTCAAAAAAACTGCACGTGCAGTACAGCTTCTTTCTATCGTTTCATTTCTCAAGTTTAATACATACATTCAACCAAACAAACAGTATTCCTTCATTCAGTGAAACATACGTTATTCCTTGATTCAATGAGTTGAGCTTCTCTCATTCATTCAATGTCTCAAGCTTAACTGGTTCATTGAAAGAAACAAACTGTGTTCGTCCAGTCGTTGAAAGAAACGTCAATCCTTCATTCAAACGTTCTTCCTTGATTCAATGAAACAATCTGCACGAGATGATTCCATGATTAGAGCTTCTCTCATTCTTTCAATGTCTCAAGCTTAATACATTCATTCAACCAAACAAACCGTAATCATTCATTCAATGAAACAAACGTTACACATTTATTCAATTAAAAAAAACTGCACGTGCAGTACAGCTTCTTTCTATCATTTCATTTCTCAAGTTTAATACATTCATTCAACCAAACAAACAGTATTCATTCATTCAGTGGAACAAACGTTACGCATTGATTCAACTAAAAAAACTGCACGTGAAGTCGAGCTTCTCTCATTTAGTTAATGTCTCAAGTTTAATACATAGATTCATGCAAACAAACTGTATTCATTCATTCAATGAAACAAATGTTATACATTGATTCAATTAAACAATCTGCACGAATTATTTCAATTAGAAGAGAGTTTCTCATTCATTCAATATCTCAACCTTTACTAATTCATTGAAAGAAAGGAAATGTATTTATTTCGTTCGTTTATTCTAAATTCAAACGTTCATTCAATGAACCAAACGTTATTCATTAATCCAATGAAACAAGCTGCATGTGTTAATTCAGTGAGAAGAGCTTCACTCTTACATTCCATGTCTCAAGCTTAATACATTCATTCAACCAAGTAAATAGTATTCATTCGTTCAAAGACACAAACGTTACACATTGAATCAATGAAACAAACTGCACGTGCAGTAGACCTCCTGTCATTCATTTATTGTCGCACGTTTAATACATTAATTCAACCAAACTGTATTCATTCATTCAATGAAACAAACGTTACACATTGATTCAATTTAAAAAAACGGCACGTGCAGGAGAGCTTCTCTCATTCATTTCATGTCTCAAGCTGAATTCATTCATTCAAACAAACAAACTGTATTCATTCATTCAATGAAACAATTTAACAATCTGCACGAAATAATTCAATTAGAAGAGAGTTTCTCATTCATTCAATATCTCAAACTTTACTAATTCATTTAAAGAAAGGAAAAGTATTCATTCGTTCGTTTATTCTAAATTCAAACGTTCATCCAATGAAACGATCTGCTCGTGTTAATTCAATGAGTAAAGCTTCACTCTTTCATTCCATTCGTCTATTCTAGATTCAAAAGTTCACTCAATGAACCAAACGTCATTCATTAATCCAATGAAACAAGCTGCTTGTGTTAATTCAGTGAGCAGAGCTTCACTCTTTTATTCTTTGTCTCAAACTTAATACATTCATTCAACCAAACAAACTGTATTCATTCATTAAATGAAACAAACGTTACACATTGATTCAATTAAACAAACTGCACGTGCAGTCGAACTTCTGTCTATCATTTGATGTCTCAAAGTTTATACATTCACTCCACCAAACAAACTGCATTTATTCATTCAATGATCCAAACGGTACACATTGATTCAAATAAACAAGCTGCACGTGCAGAAGAGCATCTGTCATTCATTTAATGTTCCAAGCTTCATACAGTCATTCAACCAAACAAACAGTATTCATTCAAAGAAACAAACGTTATACATTGATTCAATTCAACAAACCGCACGCGCAGTAGAGCTTCTCTCATTCAGTCAATGTCTCAGGTTAAATACATACATTCAACCAAACAAACTGTATTCATTCAAAGAAACAAACGTTACACATTGATTCAATTCAACAAACTGCACAAATTAATTCAATTAGATAGAGTTTCTCATTCATTCAATATCTCAACCTTGACTAATTCATTGAAACAAAGGAAATGTATTCCTGCGTTCGTTTATTCTAAATTCAAACGTTCATCAAATGAAAGAAGCTGCTTGTGTTAATTCAGTGAGCAGAGCTTCAATCTTTCATTCCATGTCTCAAGCTTAATCCATTTATTCAACCAAACAATCAGTATTCATTCATTCAATGAAACAAACGTTACACATTGATTCAATTAAACAAACTGCACGTGCAGTGGAGCTTCTCTCATTCAGTTAATTTCTCAAGTTTAATACATACATTCAACCAGCAAACTGTATTCATTCATTCAATGAAACAAATGTTATACATTGATTCAATTAAACAATCTGCACGAATTAATTCAATTAGAAGAGAGTTTCTCATTCATTCAATATCTCAACCTTTACTAATTCGTTGAAAGAAAGGAAATGTATTCATTCATTCGTTTATTCTAAATTCAAACGTTCATCCAATGAAACAAGCTGCTTGTGTTAATTCAATGAGCAGAGCTTCACTCTTTCATTCAGTTCGTTTATTCCGAATTCAAACGTTCACTCAATCAACCAAACGTTCTTCATTGATTCAATGAAACAAACTGCACGCGATGATTTCATGATTAGAGCGTCTCTCATTCTTTCAATGTCTCAAGCTTAATTCATTCATTCAACCAAACAAACTGTATTCATTCATTCAATGAAACAAATGTTATACATTGATTCAATTAAACAAACTGCACGAATTAATTCAATGGGAAGAGAGTTTCTCATTGATTCAATATCTCCACCTTTACTAATTCATTGAAGGAAAGGAAATGTATTCATGTGTTCGTTTCTTCTAAATTCAAACATTCATTCAATGAACCAAACGTTACACATTGATTCAATTAAACAAACTGCACGTGCAGTAGAGCACCTGTAATTCATTTAATATCTCAAGCTTAATACATACATTCAACCGAACAAACGGTATTCATTCATTCAATGAAACAAACGTTACACATTGATTCAATTGAACAAACTGCACGTGCAGAAGAGCATCTGTCATTCATTTAATGTCTCAAGTTTAATACATACATTCAACCAAACAAACAGTATTCATTCATTCAATGAAACAAACGTTACACATTGATTCAATATTACAAACTGCACGTGCACAAGAGCATCTGTCATTCATTTAATGTCTCAGGTTTAATGCATACATTCAACCAAACGATCTGTATTCATTCATTCAATGAAACAAACGTTACACATTGATTCAATTTAAAAAAACTGCACGTGCAGTACAGCTTCTTTCTATCATTTCATTTCTCAAGTTTAATACATTCATTCAACCAAACAAACAGTATTCATTCATTCAATGGAACAAACGTTACGCATTGATTCAACTAAAAAAACTGCACGTGAAGTCGAGCTTCTCTCATTTAGTTAATGTCTCAAGTTTAATACATAGATTCATGCAAACAAACTGTATTCATTCATTCAATGAAACAAATGTTATACATTGATTCAATTAAACAATCTGCACGAATTATTTCAATTAGAAGAGAGTTTCTCATTCATTCAATATCTCAACCTTTACTAATTCATTGAAAGAAAGGAAATGTATTTATTTCGTTCGTTTATTCTAAATTCAAACGTTCATTCAATGAACCAAACGTTATTCATTAATCCAATGAAACAAGCTGCATGTGTTAATTCAGTGAGAAGAGCTTCACTCTTACATTCCATGTCTCAAGCTTAATACATTCATTCAACCAAGCAAATAGTATTCATTCGTTCAAAGACACAAACGTTACACATTGAATCAATGAAACAAACTGCACGTGCAGTTACCTCCTGTCATTCATTTATTGTCGCACGTTTAATACATTAATTCAACCAAACAAACTGTATTCATTCATTCAATGAAACAAACGTTACACATTGATTCAATTTAAAAAAACGGCACGTGCAGTAGAGCTTCTCTCATTCATTTCATGTCTCAAGCTGAATTTATTCATTCAAACAAACAAACTGTATTCATTCATTCAATGAAACAAACGTTACACATTGATTGAATTTAAAAAAACGGCACGTGCAGTAGAGCTTCTCTCATTCATTTCATGTCTCAAGCTGAATTCATTCATTCAAACAAACAAACTGTATTCATTCATTCAATGAAACAATTAAACAATCTGCACGAAATAATTCAATTAGAAGAGAGTTTCTCATTCATTCAATATCTCAAACTTTACTAATTCATTTAAAGAAAGGAAAAGTATTCATTCGTTCGTTTATTCTAAATTCAAACGTTCATCCAATGAAACGATCTACTCGTGTTAATTCAATGAGTAAAGCTTCACTCTTTCATTCCATTCGTCTATTCTAGATTCAAAAGTTCACTCAATGAACCAAACGTCATTCATTAATCCAATGAAACAAGCTGCTTGTGTTAATTCAGTGAGCAGAGCTTCACTCTTTTATTCTTTGTCTCAAACTTAATACATTCATTCAACCAAACAAACTGTATTCATTCATTAAATGAAACAAACGTTACACATTGATTCAATTAAACAAACTGCACGTGCAGTCGAACTTCTGTCTATCATTTGATGTCTCAAAGTTTATACAATCACTCCACCAAACAAACTGCATTTATTCATTCAATGATCCAAACGGTACACATTGATTCAAATAAACAAGCTGCACGTGCAGAAGAGCATCTGTCATTCATTTAATGTTCCAAGCTTCATACAGTCATTCAACCAAACAAACAGTATTCATTCAAAGAAACAAACGTTATACATTGATTCAATTCAACAAACCGCACGCGCAGTAGAGCTTCTCTCATTCAGTCAATGTCTCAGGTTAAATACATACATTCAACCAAACAAACTGTATTCATTCAAAGAAACAAACGTTACACATTGATTCAATTAAACAAACTGCACGTGCAGAAGAGCATCTGTCATTCATTTAATGTCTCAAGTTTAATACATACATTCAACCAAACAAACAGTATTCATTCATTCAATGAAACAAACGTTACACATTGATTCAATATTACAAACTGCACGTGCACAAGAGCATCTGTCATTCATTTAATGTCTCAGGTTTAATGCATACATTCAACCAAACGATCTGTATTCATTCATTCAATGAAACAAACGTTACACATTGATTCAATTAAACAAACTGCACGTGCAGTAGAGCACCTGTAATTCATTTAATATCTCAAGCTTAATACATACATTCAACCGAACAAACGGTATTCGTTCATTCAATGAAACAAACGTTACACATTGATTCAATTAAACAAACTGCACGTGCAGAAGAGCATCTGTCATTCATTTAATGTCTCAAGTTTAATACATACATTCAACCAAACAAACAGTATTCATTCATTCAATGAAACAAACGTTACACATTGATTCAATATTACAAACTGCACGTGCACAAGAGCATCTGTCATTCATTTAATGTCTCAGGTTTAATGCATACATTCAACCAAACGATCTGTATTCATTCATTCAATGAAACAAACGTTACACATTGATTCAATTAAACAAACTGCACGTGCAGTAGAGCATCTATCATTCATTCATTCATTAAACAAACTGAACGAATTAATTCAACTAGAAGAGAGTTTCTCATTCATTCAATATCTCAACCTTTACTAATGTATTGAAAGAAAGGAAACCTATTCGTTTCGTTTATTTTTTCTAAATTTAAACGTTCGTTCAATGAACCAAACGTTATTCATTGATCCAATGAAACAAGCTGCTAGTGTTAATTCAATGAGCAGAGCTTCACTCTTTCATTCCATGTCTCGAGCTTAATACACTCATTCAACCAAACAAACAGTATTCCTTCATTCAGTCAAACAAACGTTACACATTGATTGTATTCAAAAAAACTGCACGTGCAGTACAGCTTCTTTCTATCATTTCATTTCTCAAGTTTAATACATACATTCAACCAAACAAACAGTATTCCTTCATTCAGTGAAACATACGTTATTCCTTGATTCAATGAGTTGAGCTTCTCTCATTCATTCAATGTCTCAAGCTTAACTGGTTCATTGAAAGAAACAAACTGTGTTCGTCCAGTCGTTGAAAGAAACGTCAATCCTTCATTCAAACGTTCTTCCTTGATTCAATGAAACAATCTGCACGAGATGATTCCATGATTAGAGCTTCTCTCATTCTTTCAATGTCTCAAGCTTAATACATTCATTCAACCAAACAAACCGTAATCATTCATTCAATGAAACAAACGTTACACATTTATTCAATTAAAAAAAACTGCACGTGCAGTACAGCTTCTTTCTATCATTTCATTTCTCAAGTTTAATACATTCATTCAACCAAACAAACAGTATTCATTCATTCAGTGGAACAAACGTTACGCATTGATTCAACTAAAAAAACTGCACGTGAAGTCGAGCTTCTCTCATTTAGTTAATGTTTCAAGTTTAATACATAGATTCATGCAAACAAACTGTATTCATTCATTCAATGAAACAAATGTTATACATTGATTCAATTAAACAATCTGCACGAATTATTTCAATTAGAAGAGAGTTTCTCATTCATTCAATATCTCAACCTTTACTAATTCATTGAAAGAAAGGAAATGTATTTATTTCGTTCGTTTATTCTAAATTCAAACGTTCATTCAATGAACCAAACGTTATTCATTAATCCAATGAAACAAGCTGCATGTGTTAATTCAGTGAGAAGAGCTTCACTCTTACATTCCATGTCTCAAGCTTAATACATTCATTCAACCAAGTAAATAGTATTCATTCGTTCAAAGACACAAACGTTACACATTGAATCAATGAAACAAACTGCACGTGCAGTAGACCTCCTGTCATTCATTTATTGTCGCACGTTTAATACATTAATTCAACCAAACTGTATTCATTCATTCAATGAAACAAACGTTACACATTGATTCAATTTAAAAAAACGGCACGTGCAGTAGAGCTTCTCTCATTCATTTCATGTCTCAAGCTGAATTCATTCATTCAAACAAACAAACTGTATTCATTCATTCAATGAAACAATTAAACAATCTGCACGAAATAATTCAATTAGAAGAGAGTTTCTCATTCATTCAATATATCAAACTTTACTAATTCATTTAAAGAAAGGAAAGGTATTCATTCGTTCGTTTATTCTAAATTCAAACGTTCATCCAATGAAACGATCTGCTCGTGTTAATTCAATGAGTAAAGCTTCACTCTTTCATTCCATTCGTCTATTCTAGATTCAAAAGTTCACTCAATGAACCAAACGTCATTCATTAATCCAATGAAACAAGCTGCTTGTGTTAATTCAGTGAGCAGAGCTTCACTCTTTTATTCTTTGTCTCAAACTTAATACATTCATTCAACCAAACAAACTGCATTCATTCATTAAATGAAACAAACGTTACACATTGATTCAATTAAACAAACTGCACGTGCAGTCGAACTTCTGTCTATCATTTGATGTCTCAAAGTTTAGACATTCACTCCACCAAACAAACTGCATTTATTCATTCAATGATCCAAACGGTACACATTGATTCAAATAAACAAGCTGCACGTGCAGAAGAGCTTCTGTCATTCATTTAATGTTCCAAGCTTCATACAGTCATTCAACCAAACAAACAGTATTCATTCAAAGAAACAAACGTTATACATTGATTCCATTCAACAAACCGCACGCGCAGTAGAGCTTCTCTCATTCAGTCAATGTCTCAGGTTAAATACATACATTCAACCAAACAAACTGTATTCATTCAAAGAAACAAACGTTACACATTGATTCAATTCAACAAACTGCACAAATTAATTCAATTAGATAGAGTTTCTCATTCATTCCATATCTCAACCTTGACTAATTCATTGAAACAAAGGAAATGTATTCCTGCGTTCGTTTATTCTAAATTCAAGCGTTCATCAAATGAAACAAGCTGCTTGTGTTAATTCTGTGAGCAGAGCTTCAATCTTTCATTCCATGTCTCAAGCTTAATCCATTTATTCAACCAAACAATCAGTATTCATTCATTCAATGAAACAAACGTTACACATTGATTCAATTAAACAAACTGCACGTGCAGTGGAGCTTCTCTCATTCAGTTAATTTCTCAAGTTTAATACATACATTCAACCAGCAAACTGTATTCATTCATTCAATGAAACAAATGTTATACATTGATTCAATTAAACAATCTGCACGAATTAATTCAATTAGAAGAGAGTTTCTCATTCATTCAATATCTCAACCTTTACTAATTCGTTGAAAGAAAGGAAATGTATTCATTCATTCGTTTATTCTAAATTCAAACGTTCATCCAATGAAACAAGCTGCTTGTGTTAATTCAATGAGCAGAGCTTCACTCTTTCATTCAGTTCGTTTATTCCGAATTCAAACGTTCACTCAATCAACCAAACGTTCTTCATTGATTCAATGAAACAAACTGCACGCGATGATTTCATGATTAGAGCGTCTCTCATTCTTTCAATGTCTCAAGCTTAATTCATTCATTCAACCAAACAAACTGTATTCATTCATTCAATGAAACAAATGTTATACATTGATTCAATTAAACAAACTGCACGAATTAATTCAATGGGAAGAGAGTTTCTCATTGATTCAATATCTCCACCTTTACTAATTCATTGAAGGAAAGGAAATGTATTCATGTGTTCGTTTCTTCTAAATTCAAACATTCATTCAATGAACCAAACGTTACACATTGATTCAATTAAACAAACTGCACGTGCAGTAGAGCACCTGTAATTCATTTAATATCTCAAGCTTAATACATACATTCAACCGAACAAACGGTATTCATTCATTCAATGAAACAAACGTTACACATTGATTCAATTTAACAAACTGCACGTGCAGAAGAGCATCTGTCATTCATTTAATGTCTCAAGTTTAATACATACATTCAACCAAACAAACAGTATTCATTCATTCAATGAAACAAACGTTACACATTGATTCAATATTACAAACTGCACGTGCACAAGAGCATCTGTCATTCATTTAATGTCTCAGGTTTAATGCATACATTCAACCAAACGATCTGTATTCATTCATTCAATGAAACAAACGTTACACATTGATTCAATTAAAAAAAACTGCACGTGCAGTACAGCTTCTTTCTATCATTTCATTTCTCAAGTTTAATACATTCATTCAACCAAACAAACAGTATTCATTCATTCAATGGAACAAACGTTACGCATTGATTCAACTAAAAAAACTGCACGTGAAGTCGAGCTTCTCTCATTTAGTTAATGTCTCAAGTTTAATACATAGATTCATGCAAACAAACTGTATTCATTCATTCAATGAAACAAATGTTATACATTGATTCAATTAAACAATCTGCACGAATTATTTCAATTAGAAGAGAGTTTCTCATTCATTCAATATCTCAACCTTTACTAATTCATTGAAAGAAAGGAAATGTATTTATTTCGTTCGTTTATTCTAAATTCAAACGTTCATTCAATGAACCAAACGTTATTCATTAATCCAATGAAACAAGCTGCATGTGTCAATTCAGTGAGAAGAGCTTCACTCTTACATTCCATGTCTCAAGCTTAATACATTCATTCAACCAAGCAAATAGTATTCATTCGTTCAAAGACACAAACGTTACACATTGAATCAATGAAACAAACTGCACGTGCAGTAGACCTCCTGTCATTCATTTATTGTCGCACGTTTAATACATTAATTCAACCAAACAAACTGTATTCATTCATTCAATGAAACAAACGTTACACATTGATTCAATTTAAAAAAACGGCACGTGCAGTAGAGCTTCTCTCATTCATTTCATGTCTCAAGCTGAATTTATTCATTCAAACAAACAAACTGTATTCATTCATTCAATGAAACAAACGTTACACATTGATTGAATTTAAAAAAACGGCACGTGCAGTAGAGCTTCTCTCATTCATTTCATGTCTCAAGCTGAATTCATTCATTCAAACAAACAAACTGTATTCATTCATTCAATGAAACAATTAAACAATCTGCACGAAATAATTCAATTAGAAGAGAGTTTCTCATTCATTCAATATCTCAAACTTTACTAATTCATTTAAAGAAAGGAAAAGTATTCATTCGTTCGTTTATTCTAAATTCAAACGTTCATCCAATGAAACGATCTACTCGTGTTAATTCAATGAGTAAAGCTTCACTCTTTCATTCCATTCGTCTATTCTAGATTCAAAAGTTCACTCAATGAACCAAACGTCATTCATTAATCCAATGAAACAAGCTGCTTGTGTTAATTCAGTGAGCAGAGCTTCACTCTTTTATTCTTTGTCTCAAACTTAATACATTCATTCAACCAAACAAACTGTATTCATTCATTAAATGAAACAAACGTTACACATTGATTCAATTAAACAAACTGCACGTGCAGTCGAACTTCTGTCTATCATTTGATGTCTCAAAGTTTATACAATCACTCCACCAAACAAACTGCATTTATTCATTCAATGATCCAAACGGTACACATTGATTCAAATAAAGAAGCTGCACGTGCAGAAGAGCATCTGTCATTCATTTAATGTTCCAAGCTTCATACAGTCATTCAACCAAACAAACAGTATTCATTCAAAGAAACAAACGTTATACATTGATTCAATTCAACAAACCCCACGCGCAGTAGAGCTTCTCTCATTCAGTCAATGTCTCAGGTTAAATACATACATTCAACCAAACAAACTGTATTCATTCAAAGAAACAAACGTTACACATTGATTCAATTAAACAAACTGCACGTGCAGAAGAGCATCTGTCATTCATTTAATGTCTCAAGTTTAATACATACATTCAACCAAACAAACAGTATTCATTCATTCAATGAAACAAACGTTACACATTGATTCAATATTACAAACTGCACGTGCACAAGAGCATCTGTCATTCATTTAATGTCTCAGGTTTAATGCATACATTCAACCAAACGATCTGTATTCATTCATTCAATGAAACAAACGTTACACATTGATTCAATTAAACAAACTGCACGTGCAGTAGAGCACCTGTAATTCATTTAATATCTCAAGCTTAATACATACATTCAACCGAACAAACGGTATTCGTTCATTCAATGAAACAAACGTTACACATTGATTCAATTAAACAAACTGCACGTGCAGAAGAGCATCTGTCATTCATTTAATGTCTCAAGTTTAATACATACATTCAACCAAACAAACAGTATTCATTCATTCAATGAAACAAACGTTACACATTGATTCAATATTACAAACTGCACGTGCACAAGAGCATCTGTCATTCATTTAATGTCTCAGGTTTAATGCATACATTCAACCAAACGATCTGTATTCATTCATTCAATGAAACAAACGTTACACATTGATTCAATTAAACAAACTGCACGTGCAGTAGAGCATCTATCATTCATTCATTCATTAAACAAACTGAACGAATTAATTCAACTAGAAGAGAGTTTCTCATTCATTCAATATCTCAACCTTTACTAATGTATTGAAAGAAAGGAAACCTATTCGTTTCGTTTATTTTTTCTAAATTTAAACGTTCGTTCAATGAACCAAACGTTATTCATTGATCCAATGAAACAAGCTGCTAGTGTTAATTCAATGAGCAGAGCTTCACTCTTTCATTCCATGTCTCGAGCTTAATACACTCATTCAACCAAACAAACAGTATTCCTTCATTCAGTCAAACAAACGTTACACATTGATTGTATTCAAAAAAACTGCACGTGCAGTACAGCTTCTTTCTATCGTTTCATTTCTCAAGTTTAATACATACATTCAACCAAACAAACAGTATTCCTTCATTCAGTGAAACATACGTTATTCCTTGATTCAATGAGTTGAGCTTCTCTCATTCATTCAATGTCTCAAGCTTAACTGGTTCATTGAAAGAAACAAACTGTGTTCGTCCAGTCGTTGAAAGAAACGTCAATCCTTCATTCAAACGTTCTTCCTTGATTCAATGAAACAATCTGCACGAGATGATTCCATGATTAGAGCTTCTCTCATTCTTTCAATGTCTCAAGCTTAATACATTCATTCAACCAAACAAACCGTAATCATTCATTCAATGAAACAAACGTTACACATTTATTCAATTAAAAAAAACTGCACGTGCAGTACAGCTTCTTTCTATCATTTCATTTCTCAAGTTTAATACATTCATTCAACCAAACAAACAGTATTCATTCATTCAGTGGAACAAACGTTACGCATTGATTCAACTAAAAAAACTGCACGTGAAGTCGAGCTTCTCTCATTTAGTTAATGTCTCAAGTTTAATACATAGATTCATGCAAACAAACTGTATTCATTCATTCAATGAAACAAATGTTATACATTGATTCAATTAAACAATCTGCACGAATTATTTCAATTAGAAGAGAGTTTCTCATTCATTCAATATCTCAACCTTTACTAATTCATTGAAAGAAAGGAAATGTATTTATTTCGTTCGTTTATTCTAAATTCAAACGTTCATTCAATGAACCAAACGTTATTCATTAATCCAATGAAACAAGCTGCATGTGTTAATTCAGTGAGAAGAGCTTCACTCTTACATTCCATGTCTCAAGCTTAATACATTCATTCAACCAAGTAAATAGTATTCATTCGTTCAAAGACACAAACGTTACACATTGAATCAATGAAACAAACTGCACGTGCAGTAGACCTCCTGTCATTCATTTATTGTCGCACGTTTAATACATTAATTCAACCAAACTGTATTCATTCATTCAATGAAACAAACGTTACACATTGATTCAATTTAAAAAAACGGCACGTGCAGGAGAGCTTCTCTCATTCATTTCATGTCTCAAGCTGAATTCATTCATTCAAACAAACAAACTGTATTCATTCATTCAATGAAACAATTTAACAATCTGCACGAAATAATTCAATTAGAAGAGAGTTTCTCATTCATTCAATATCTCAAACTTTACTAATTCATTTAAAGAAAGGAAAAGTATTCATTCGTTCGTTTATTCTAAATTCAAACGTTCATCCAATGAAACGATCTGCTCGTGTTAATTCAATGAGTAAAGCTTCACTCTTTCATTCCATTCGTCTATTCTAGATTCAAAAGTTCACTCAATGAACCAAACGTCATTCATTAATCCAATGAAACAAGCTGCTTGTGTTAATTCAGTGAGCAGAGCTTCACTCTTTTATTCTTTGTCTCAAACTTAATACATTCATTCAACCAAACAAACTGTATTCATTCATTAAATGAAACAAACGTTACACATTGATTCAATTAAACAAACTGCACGTGCAGTCGAACTTCTGTCTATCATTTGATGTCTCAAAGTTTATACATTCACTCCACCAAACAAACTGCATTTATTCATTCAATGATCCAAACGGTACACATTGATTCAAATAAACAAGCTGCACGTGCAGAAGAGCATCTGTCATTCATTTAATGTTCCAAGCTTCATACAGTCATTCAACCAAACAAACAGTATTCATTCAAAGAAACAAACGTTATACATTGATTCAATTCAACAAACCGCACGCGCAGTAGAGCTTCTCTCATTCAGTCAATGTCTCAGGTTAAATACATACATTCAACCAAACAAACTGTATTCATTCAAAGAAACAAACGTTACACATTGATTCAATTCAACAAACTGCACAAATTAATTCAATTAGATAGAGTTTCTCATTCATTCAATATCTCAACCTTGACTAATTCATTGAAACAAAGGAAATGTATTCCTGCGTTCGTTTATTCTAAATTCAAACGTTCATCAAATGAAAGAAGCTGCTTGTGTTAATTCAGTGAGCAGAGCTTCAATCTTTCATTCCATGTCTCAAGCTTAATCCATTTATTCAACCAAACAATCAGTATTCATTCATTCAATGAAACAAACGTTACACATTGATTCAATTAAACAAACTGCACGTGCAGTGGAGCTTCTCTCATTCAGTTAATTTCTCAAGTTTAATACATACATTCAACCAGCAAACTGTATTCATTCATTCAATGAAACAAATGTTATACATTGATTCAATTAAACAATCTGCACGAATTAATTCAATTAGAAGAGAGTTTCTCATTCATTCAATATCTCAACCTTTACTAATTCGTTGAAAGAAAGGAAATGTATTCATTCATTCGTTTATTCTAAATTCAAACGTTCATCCAATGAAACAAGCTGCTTGTGTTAATTCAATGAGCAGAGCTTCACTCTTTCATTCAGTTCGTTTATTCCGAATTCAAACGTTCACTCAATCAACCAAACGTTCTTCATTGATTCAATGAAACAAACTGCACGCGATGATTTCATGATTAGAGCGTCTCTCATTCTTTCAATGTCTCAAGCTTAATTCATTCATTCAACCAAACAAACTGTATTCATTCATTCAATGAAACAAATGTTATACATTGATTCAATTAAACAAACTGCACGAATTAATTCAATGGGAAGAGAGTTTCTCATTGATTCAATATCTCCACCTTTACTAATTCATTGAAGGAAAGGAAATGTATTCATGTGTTCGTTTCTTCTAAATTCAAACATTCATTCAATGAACCAAACGTTACACATTGATTCAATTAAACAAACTGCACGTGCAGTAGAGCACCTGTAATTCATTTAATATCTCAAGCTTAATACATACATTCAACCGAACAAACGGTATTCATTCATTCAATGAAACAAACGTTACACATTGATTCAATTGAACAAACTGCACGTGCAGAAGAGCATCTGTCATTCATTTAATGTCTCAAGTTTAATACATACATTCAACCAAACAAACAGTATTCATTCATTCAATGAAACAAACGTTACACATTGATTCAATATTACAAACTGCACGTGCACAAGAGCATCTGTCATTCATTTAATGTCTCAGGTTTAATGCATACATTCAACCAAACGATCTGTATTCATTCATTCAATGAAACAAACGTTACACATTGATTCAATTTAAAAAAACTGCACGTGCAGTACAGCTTCTTTCTATCATTTCATTTCTCAAGTTTAATACATTCATTCAACCAAACAAACAGTATTCATTCATTCAATGGAACAAACGTTACGCATTGATTCAACTAAAAAAACTGCACGTGAAGTCGAGCTTCTCTCATTTAGTTAATGTCTCAAGTTTAATACCTAGATTCATGCAAACAAACTGTATTCATTCATTCAATGAAACAAATGTTATACATTGATTCAATTAAACAATCTGCACGAATTATTTCAATTAGAAGAGAGTTTCTCATTCATTCAATATCTCAACCTTTACTAATTCATTGAAAGAAAGGAAATGTATTTATTTCGTTCGTTTATTCTAAATTCAAACGTTCATTCAATGAACCAAACGTTATTCATTAATCCAATGAAACAAGCTGCATGTGTTAATTCAGTGAGAAGAGCTTCACTCTTACATTCCATGTCTCAAGCTTAATACATTCATTCAACCAAGCAAATAGTATTCATTCGTTCAAAGACACAAACGTTACACATTGAATCAATGAAACAAACTGCACGTGCAGTTACCTCCTGTCATTCATTTATTGTCGCACGTTTAATACATTAATTCAACCAAACAAACTGTATTCATTCATTCAATGAAACAAACGTTACACATTGATTCAATTTAAAAAAACGGCACGTGCAGTAGAGCTTCTCTCATTCATTTCATGTCTCAAGCTGAATTTATTCATTCAAACAAACAAACTGTATTCATTCATTCAATGAAACAAACGTTACACATTGATTGAATTTAAAAAAACGGCACGTGCAGTAGAGCTTCTCTCATTCATTTCATGTCTCAAGCTGAATTCATTCATTCAAACAAACAAACTGTATTCATTCATTCAATGAAACAATTAAACAATCTGCACGAAATAATTCAATTAGAAGAGAGTTTCTCATTCATTCAATATCTCAAACTTTACTAATTCATTTAAAGAAAGGAAAAGTATTCATTCGTTCGTTTATTCTAAATTCAAACGTTCATCCAATGAAACGATCTACTCGTGTTAATTCAATGAGTAAAGCTTCACTCTTTCATTCCATTCGTCTATTCTAGATTCAAAAGTTCACTCAATGAACCAAACGTCATTCATTAATCCAATGAAACAAGCTGCTTGTGTTAATTCAGTGAGCAGAGCTTCACTCTTTTATTCTTTGTCTCAAACTTAATACATTCATTCAACCAAACAAACTGTATTCATTCATTAAATGAAACAAACGTTACACATTGATTCAATTAAACAAACTGCACGTGCAGTCGAACTTCTGTCTATCATTTGATGTCTCAAAGTTTATACAATCACTCCACCAAACAAACTGCATTTATTCATTCAATGATCCAAACGGTACACATTGATTCAAATAAACAAGCTGCACGTGCAGAAGAGCATCTGTCATTCATTTAATGTTCCAAGCTTCATACAGTCATTCAACCAAACAAACAGTATTCATTCAAAGAAACAAACGTTATACATTGATTCAATTCAACAAACCGCACGCGCAGTAGAGCTTCTCTCATTCAGTCAATGTCTCAGGTTAAATACATACATTCAACCAAACAAACTGTATTCATTCAAAGAAACAAACGTTACACATTGATTCAATTAAACAAACTGCACGTGCAGAAGAGCATCTGTCATTCATTTAATGTCTCAAGTTTAATACATACATTCAACCAAACAAACAGTATTCATTCATTCAATGAAACAAACGTTACACATTGATTCAATATTACAAACTGCACGTGCACAAGAGCATCTGTCATTCATTTAATGTCTCAGGTTTAATGCATACATTCAACCAAACGATCTGTATTCATTCATTCAATGAAACAAACGTTACACATTGATTCAATTAAACAAACTGCACGTGCAGTAGAGCACCTGTAATTCATTTAATATCTCAAGCTTAATACATACATTCAACCGAACAAACGGTATTCGTTCATTCAATGAAACAAACGTTACACATTGATTCAATTAAACAAACTGCACGTGCAGAAGAGCATCTGTCATTCATTTAATGTCTCAAGTTTAATACATACATTCAACCAAACAAACAGTATTCATTCATTCAATGAAACAAACGTTACACATTGATTCAATATTACAAACTGCACGTGCACAAGAGCATCTGTCATTCATTTAATGTCTCAGGTTTAATGCATACATTCAACCAAACGATCTGTATTCATTCATTCAATGAAACAAACGTTACACATTGATTCAATTAAACAAACTGCACGTGCAGTAGAGCATCTATCATTCATTCATTCATTAAACAAACTGAACGAATTAATTCAACTAGAAGAGAGTTTCTCATTCATTCAATATCTCAACCTTTACTAATGTATTGAAAGAAAGGAAACCTATTCGTTTCGTTTATTTTTTCTAAATTTAAACGTTCGTTCAATGAACCAAACGTTATTCATTGATCCAATGAAACAAGCTGCTAGTGTTAATTCAATGAGCAGAGCTTCACTCTTTCATTCCATGTCTCGAGCTTAATACACTCATTCAACCAAACAAACAGTATTCCTTCATTCAGTCAAACAAACGTTACACATTGATTGTATTCAAAAAAACTGCACGTGCAGTACAGCTTCTTTCTATCATTTCATTTCTCAAGTTTAATACATACATTCAACCAAACAAACAGTATTCCTTCATTCAGTGAAACATACGTTATTCCTTGATTCAATGAGTTGAGCTTCTCTCATTCATTCAATGTCTCAAGCTTAACTGGTTCATTGAAAGAAACAAACTGTGTTCGTCCAGTCGTTGAAAGAAACGTCAATCCTTCATTCAAACGTTCTTCCTTGATTCAATGAAACAATCTGCACGAGATGATTCCATGATTAGAGCTTCTCTCATTCTTTCAATGTCTCAAGCTTAATACATTCATTCAACCAAACAAACCGTAATCATTCATTCAATGAAACAAACGTTACACATTTATTCAATTAAAAAAAACTGCACGTGCAGTACAGCTTCTTTCTATCATTTCATTTCTCAAGTTTAATACATTCATTCAACCAAACAAACAGTATTCATTCATTCAGTGGAACAAACGTTACGCATTGATTCAACTAAAAAAACTGCACGTGAAGTCGAGCTTCTCTCATTTAGTTAATGTCTCAAGTTTAATACATAGATTCATGCAAACAAACTGTATTCATTCATTCAATGAAACAAATGTTATACATTGATTCAATTAAACAATCTGCACGAATTATTTCAATTAGAAGAGAGTTTCTCATTCATTCAATATCTCAACCTTTACTAATTCATTGAAAGAAAGGAAATGTATTTATTTCGTTCGTTTATTCTAAATTCAAACGTTCATTCAATGAACCAAACGTTATTCATTAATCCAATGAAACAAGCTGCATGTGTTAATTCAGTGAGAAGAGCTTCACTCTTACATTCCATGTCTCAAGCTTAATACATTCATTCAACCAAGTAAATAGTATTCATTCGTTCAAAGACACAAACGTTACACATTGAATCAATGAAACAAACTGCACGTGCAGTAGACCTCCTGTCATTCATTTATTGTCGCACGTTTAATACATTAATTCAACCAAACTGTATTCATTCATTCAATGAAACAAACGTTACACATTGATTCAATTTAAAAAAACGGCACGTGCAGTAGAGCTTCTCTCATTCATTTCATGTCTCAAGCTGAATTCATTCATTCAAACAAACAAACTGTATTCATTCATTCAATGAAACAATTAAACAATCTGCACGAAATAATTCAATTAGAAGAGAGTTTCTCATTCATTCAATATCTCAAACTTTACTAATTCATTTAAAGAAAGGAAAAGTATTCATTCGTTCGTTTATTCTAAATTCAAACGTTCATCCAATGAAACGATCTGCTCGTGTTAATTCAATGAGTAAAGCTTCACTCTTTCATTCCATTCGTCTATTCTAGATTCAAAAGTTCACTCAATGAACCAAACGTCATTCATTAATCCAATGAAACAAGCTGCTTGTGTTAATTCAGTGAGCAGAGCTTCACTCTTTTATTCTTTGTCTCAAACTTAATACATTCATTCAACCAAACAAACTGTATTCATTCATTAAATGAAACAAACGTTACACATTGATTCAATTAAACAAACTGCACGTGCAGTCGAACTTCTGTCTATCATTTGATGTCTCAAAGTTTATACATTCACTCCACCAAACAAACTGCATTTATTCATTCAATGATCCAAACGGTACACATTGATTCAAATAAACAAGCTGCACGTGCAGAAGAGCATCTGTCATTCATTTAATGTTCCAAGCTTCATACAGTCATTCAACCAAACAAACAGTATTCATTCAAAGAAACAAACGTTATACATTGATTCAATTCAACAAACCGCACGCGCAGTAGAGCTTCTCTCATTCAGTCAATGTCTCAGGTTAAATACATACATTCAACCAAACAAACTGTATTCATTCAAAGAAACAAACGTTACACATTGATTCAATTCAACAAACTGCACAAATTAATTCAATTAGATAGAGTTTCTCATTCATTCAATATCTCAACCTTGACTAATTCATTGAAACAAAGGAAATGTATTCCTGCGTTCGTTTATTCTAAATTCAAACGTTCATCAAATGAAAGAAGCTGCTTGTGTTAATTCAGTGAGCAGAGCTTCAATCTTTCATTCCATGTCTCAAGCTTAATCCATTTATTCAACCAAACAATCAGTATTCATTCATTCAATGAAACAAACGTTACACATTGATTCAATTAAACAAACTGCACGTGCAGTGGAGCTTCTCTCATTCAGTTAATTTCTCAAGTTTAATACATACATTCAACCAGCAAACTGTATTCATTCATTCAATGAAACAAATGTTATACATTGATTCAATTAAACAATCTGCACGAATTAATTCAATTAGAAGAGAGTTTCTCATTCATTCAATATCTCAACCTTTACTAATTCATTGAAAGAAAGGAAATGTATTCATTCATTCGTTTATTCTAAATTCAAACGTTCATCCAATGAAACAAGCTGCTTGTGTTAATTCAATGAGCAGAGCTTCACTCTTTCATTCCGTTCGTTTATTCCGAATTCAAACGTTCACTCAATCAACCAAACGTTCTTCATTGATTCAATGAAACAAACTGCACGCGATGATTTCATGATTAGAGCGTCTCTCATTCTTTCAATGTCTCAAGCTTAATTCATTCATTCAACCAAACAAACTGTATTCATTCATTCAATGAAACAAATGTTATACATTGATTCAATTAAACAAACTGCACGAATTAATTCAATGGGAAGAGAGTTTCTCATTGATTCAATATCTCCACCTTTACTAATTCATTGAAGGAAAGGAAATGTATTCATGTGTTCGTTTCTTCTAAATTCAAACATTCATTCAATGCACCAAACGTTACACATTGATTCAATTAAACAAACTGCACGTGCAGTAGAGCACCTGTAATTCATTTAATATCTCAAGCTTAATACATATATTCAACCGAACAAACGGTATTCATTCATTCAATGAAACAAACGTGACACATTGATTCAATTAAACAAACTGCACGTGCAGAAGAGCATCTGTCATTCATTTAATGTCTCAAGTTTAATACATACATTCAACCAAACAAACAGTATTCATTCATTCAATGAAACAAACGTTACACATTGATTCAATATTACAAACTGCACGTGCACAAGAGCATCTGTCATTCATTTAATGTCTCGGGTTTAATGCATACATTCAACCAAACGATCTGTATTCATTCATTCAATGAAACAAACGTTACACATTGATTCAATTAAACAAACTGCACGTGCAGTAGAGCATCTATCATTCATTCATTCATTAAACAAACTGAACGAATTAATTCAACTAGAAGAGAGTTTCTCATTCATTCAATATCTCAACCTTTACTAATGTATTGAAAGAAAGGAAACCTATTCGTTTCGTTTATTTTTTCTAAATTCAAACGTTCGTTCAATGAACCAAACGTTATTCATTGATCCAATGAAACAAGCTGCTAGTGTTAATTCAATGAGCAGAGCTTCACTCTTTCATTCCATGTCTCGAGCTTAATACACTCATTCAACCAAACAAACAGTATTCCTTCATTCAGTCAAACAAACGTTACACATTGATTCTATTTTAAAAAACTGCACGTGCAGTACAGCTTCTTTCTATCATTTCATTTCTCAAGTTTAATACATACATTCAACCAAACAAACAGTATTCCTTCATTCAGTGAAACATACGTTATTCCTTGATTCAATGAGTTGAGCTTCCCTCATTCATTCAATGTCTCAAGCTTAACTGGTTCATTGAAAGAAACAAACTGTGTTCGTCCAGTCGTTGAAAGAAACGTCAATCCTTCATTCAAACGTTCTTCCTTGATTCAATGAAACAATCTGCACGAGATGATTCCATGATTAGAGCTTCTCTCATTCTTTCAATGTCTCAAGCTTAATACATTCATTCAACCAAACAAACCGTAATCATTCATTCAATGAAACAAACGTTACACATTTATTCAATTAAAAAAATCTGCACGTGCAGTACAACTTCTTTCTATCATTTCACTTCTCAAGTTTAATACATTCATTCAACCAAACAAACAGTATTCATTCATTCAATGGAACAAACGTTACGCATTGATTCAACTAAAAAAACTGCACGTGAGGTCGAGCTTCTCTCATTTAGTTAATGTCTCAAGTTTAATACATAGATTCATGCAAACAAACTGTATTCATTCATTCAATGAAACAAATGTTATACATTGATTCAATTAAACAATCTGCACGAATTATTTCAATTAGAAGAGAGTTTCTCATTCATTCAATATCTCAACCTTTACTAATTCATTGAAAGAAAGGAAATGTATTTATTTCGTTCGTTTATTCTAAATTCAAACGTTCATTCAATGAACCAAACGTTATTCATTAATCCAATGAAACAAGCTGCATGTGTTAATTCAGTGAGAAGAGCTTCACTCTTACATTCCATGTCACAAGCTTAATACATTCATTCAACCAAGCAAATAGTATTCATTCGTTCAAAGACACAAACGTTACACATTGAATCAATGAAACAAACTGCACGTGCAGTTGACCTCCTGTCATTCATTTATTGTCGCACGTTTAATTACATTAATTCAACCAAACAAACTGTATTCATTCATTCAATGAAACAAACGTTACACATTGATTCAATTTAAAAAAACGGCACGTGCAGTAGAGCTTCTCTCATTCATTTCATGTCTCAAGCTGAATTCATTCATTCAAACAAACAAACTGTATTCATTCATTCAATGAAACAATTAAACAATCTGCACGAAATAATTCAATTAGAAGAGAGTTTCTCATTCATTCAATATATCAAACTTTACTAATTCATTTAAAGAAAGGAAAGGTATTCATTCGTTCGTTTATTCTAAATTCAAACGTTCATCCAATGAAACGATCTACTCGTGTTAATTCAATGAGTAAAGCTTCACTCTTTCATTCCATTCGTCTATTCTAGATTCAAAAGTTCACTCAATGAACCAAACGTCATTCATTAATCCAATGAAACAAGCTGCTTGTGTTAATTCAGTGAGCAGAGCTTCACTCTTTTATTCTTTGTCTCAAACTTAATACATTCATTCAACCAAACAAACTGTATTCATTCATTAAATGAAACAAACGTTACACATTGATTCAATTAAACAAACTGCACGTGCAGTCGAACTTCTGTCTATCATTTGATGTCTCAAAGTTTATACATTCACTCCACCAAACAAACTGCATTTATTCATTCAATGATCCAAACGGTACACATTGATTCATTGTATGTATGTACTAAACTTGAGACATGAAATGAATGAGAGAAGCTTCACTGCAAGTGCCGTTTGTTTCATTGAATGAATGAATACTCTTCCTTAAGTTGAATGAATGTATTCACCGTGAGACATGAAATGATAGACAGAAGCTCTACTGTACGCGCAGTTTGTTTAATTGAATCAATGTGTAACGTTTGTTACATTGAATGAATGAATACAGTTTGTTTAGTTGAATGAATGTAATCAGCTTGAGACATTGAAAGAATGAGAGAAGTTCAAATCATGGAATCATCTCGTGCAGTTTGTTTCATTGAATCAATGAAGAACGTTTGAATGAATGATTGAAGTTGTTTTCAACGACAGAACGAACACAGTTTGTTTCTTTCAATGAACGAATTAAGCTTGAGGTATTGAATGAATGAGAGAAGCTCAACTCATTGAATCAACGAATACCGTTTGTTTCATTGAATGAATGAATACAGTTTTCTTCTTTCAATGATTGTATTAAGCTCGAGACATGGAATGAAAGAGTGAAGCTTTGCTCATTGAATGAACACAAGCAGCTTGTTTCGTTGGATCAATGTCTAACGTTTGGTTCATTGAATGAACGTTTGAATATAGAATACACTAACGAATGAATACATTTCATTTCTTTCAATGAATGAGTAATGGTTGAGATCTTTAATGAATGAGAAACTCTCTTCTAATTGAATTAATTGGTGCAGTTTATTTAATTGAATCAATGTATAACATTTGGTTCATTGAATGAATGAAAACAGTTTGTTTGGTTGAATGTATTATGATTGCGACATGAAATGATAGACAGAAGCTCTACTGTACGTGCAGTTTGCTTAATTGAATCAATGTGTAACGTTTGTTTCTTTGAATGAATACAGTGTGCTTGGTTGAATGAATGTATTAAGCTTGAGACACTGAAAGGATGAGAGAAGCTCTACTGTACGTGCTTTTTCTTTAATTAAATCAATGTGTAACGTTTGCTTCATTGAATGAATACTGTTTATTTGGTTGAAGGAATGTATTAAACTGGAGACATGAAATGAAAGAAAGAAGCTCTACTGCACGTGCAGTTTGTTGAATTGAATCAATCTGTAACGTTTGTTTCTTTGAATGAATGAATACAGTTTTTTTGCTTGAATGTATGTACTAAACTTGAGACAGTATTTAATGTCTCAAAGAAACAAACGTTACCCATTGTTTCAATTAAACAAACTGCACGTGCAGTAGACCTCCTGTCATTCATTTCATGTCTCAAGCTTAATACATTGATTCTACCAAACAAACAGTATTCATTCATTCAAAGAAACAAACATTACACATTGATTCAATTAAGTAAACTGCACGAATTAATTCAATTAGAAGAGAGTTTCTCATTCATTCAATACCTTTACTAATTCATTGAAAGAAAGGAAATGTATCCTTTCGTTCGTTTACTGTAAATTCAATTAAACAAGCCGCTTGTGTTAATTCAATGAGCAGAGCTTCACTCTTTCCTTGCGTACCTTTATTCCAAATTCAAACATTCACTCAATGAACCAAACGTTCTTCATTGATTCAATGAAACAAACTGCACGCGATGATTCCATGATTAGAGCTTCTCTCATTCTTTCAATGTCTAAAGCTTAATACATTCATTCAACCAAACAAACTGCATTCATTCATTCAATTGAAACAAGCGTTACACATTGATTCAAGTTAAAAAAAACTGCACGTGCAGTACAGCTTCTCTCTGTCATTTCATGTCTCAAGCATAATACGTCCATTCAACCAAACAAACTGTATTCATTCATTCAATGAAACAAATGTTATACAATGATTCAATTAAACAAACTGTACGAATTAATTCAATTGGAAGAGAGTTTCTCATTGATTCAATATCTCCACCTTTACTAATTCATTGAAGGAAAGGAAATGTATTCATGTGTTCGTTTCTTCTAAATTCAAACATTCATTCAATGAACCAAACGTTACACATTGATTCAATTAAACAATCTGCACGAATTAATTCAATTAGAAGAGAGATTCTCATTCATTCAATATCTCAACCTTTACTAATTCATTGAAAGAAAGGAAATGTATTCATTCATTCGTTTATTCTAAATTCAAACGTTCATCCAATGAAACAAGCTGCTTGTGTTAATTCAATGAGCAGAGCTTCACTCTTTCATTCCGTTCGTTTATTCCGAATTCAAACGTTCACTCAATCAACCAAACGTTCTTCATTGATTCAATGAAACAAACGTTACACATTGATTCAATTAAACAAACTGCACGTGCAGTAGAGCACCTGTAATTCATTTAATGTCTCGAGCTTAATACATACATTCAACCAAACAAACGGTATTCATTCATTCAATGAAACAAACGTTACACATTGATTCAATATTACAAACTGCACGTGCACAAGATCATATGTCATTCATTTAATGTGTCAGGTTTACTGCATACATTCAACCAAACGATCTGTATTCGTTCATTCAATGAAACAAACGTTACACATTGATTCAATTAAACAAACTGCACGTGCAGTAGAGCATCTATCATTCATTCATTAAACAAACTGAACGAATTAATTCAACTAGAAGAGAGTTTCTCATTCATTCAATATCTCAACCTTTACTAATGTATTGAAAGAAAGGAAACCTATTCGTTTCGTTTATCTTTTCTAAATCAAACGTTCGTTCAATGAACCAAACGTTATTCATTGATCCAATGAAACAAGCTGCTTGTGTTAATTCAATGAGCAGAGCTTCACTCTTTCATTCCATGTCTCAAGCATAATAAATTCATTCAATCAAACAAACAGTATTCATTCATTCAAGCAATGAAACAAACGTTACACATTGAATCAATTAAACAATCTGCACGGATTAAATCAAATTGTTAATGTCTCAGGTTAAATACATGCATTCAACCTAACAAACAGTATTCATTCATTCAATGAAACAAATGTTATACATTGATTCAATTAAACAAACTACACGTGCAGAAGAGCTATTGTTATTCATTTAATGTCTCAGGTTTAATGCATACATTCAACCAAACGATCTGTATTCATTCATTCAATGAAACAAACGTTACACATTGATTCAACTAAACAAACTGAACGTGCATTAGAGCATCTATCATTCATTCATTCATTAAACAAACTGAACGAATTAATTCAACTAGAAGAGAGTTTCTCATTCATTCAATATCTCAACCTTTACTAATTCATTGAAAGAATGGAAATGTATTTATTTCGTTCGTTTATTCTAAATTCAAACGTTCATTCAATGAACCAAACGTTATTCATTAATCCAATGAAACAAGCTGCATGTGTTAATTCAGTGAGAAGAGCTTCACTCTTACATTCCATGTCACAAGCTTAATACATTCATTCAACCAAGCAAATAGTATTCATTCATTCAAAGACACAAACGTTACACATTGAATCAATGAAACAAACTGCACGTGCAGTAGACCTCCTGTCATTCATTTATTGTCGCACGTTTAATTACATTAATTCAACCAAACAAACTGTATTCATTCATTCAATGAAACAAACGTTACACATTGATTCAATTTAAAAAAACGGCACGTGCAGTAGAGCTTCTCTCATTCATTTCATGTCTCAAGCTGAATTCATTCATTCAAACAAACAAACTGTATTCATTCATTCAATGAAACAAACGTTACACATTGATTCAATTTAAAAAAACGGCACGTGCAGTAGAGCTTCTCTCATTCATTTCATGTCACAAGCTGAATTCATTCATTCAAACAAACAAACTGTATTCATTCATTCAATGAAACAATTAAACAATCTGCACGAAATAATTCAATTAGAAGAGAGTTTCTCATTCATTCAATATCTCAAACTTTACTAATTCATTTAAAGAAAGGAAAGGTATTCATTCGTTCGTTTATTCTAAATTCAAACGTTCATCCAATGAAACGATCTGCTCGTGTTAATTCAATGAGTAAAGCTTCACTCTTTCATTCCATTCGTCTATTCTAGATTCAAAAGTTCACTCAATGAACCAAACGTCATTCATTAATCCAATGAAACAAGCTGCTTGTGTTAATTCAGTGAGCAGAGCTTCACTCTTTCATTCTTTGTCTCAAACTTAATACATTCATTCAACCAAACAAACTGTATTCATTCATTAAATGAAACAAACGTTACACATTGATTCAATTAAACAAACTGCACGTGCAGTCGAACTTCTGTCTATCATTTGATGTCTCAAAGTTTAGACATTCACTCCACCAAACAAACTGCATTTATTCATTCAATGATCCAAACGGTACACATTGATTCAAATAAACAAGCTGCACGTGCAGAAGAGCATCTGTCATTCATTTAATGTTCCAAGCTTCATACAGTCATTCAACCAAACAAACAGTATTCATTCAAAGAAACAAACGTTATACATTGATTCCATTCAACAAACCGCACGCGCAGTAGAGCTTCTCTCATTCAGTCAATGTCTCAGGTTAAATACATACATTCAACCAAACAAACTGTATTCATTCAAAGAAACAAACGTTACACATTGATTCAATTCAACCAACTGCACAAATTAATTCAATTAGATAGAGTTTCTCATTCATTCCATATCTCAACCTTGACTAATTCATTGAAACAAAGGAAATGTATTCCTGCGTTCGTTTATTCTAAATTCAAACGTTCATCAAATGAAAGAAGCTGCTTGTGTTAATTCAGTGAGCAGAGCTTCAATCTTTCATTCCATGTCTCAAGCTTAATCCATTTATTCAACCAAACAATCAGTATTCATTCATTCAATGAAACAAACGTTACACATTGATTCAATTAAACAAACTGCACGTGCAGTGGAGCTTCTCTCATTCAGTTAATTTCTCAAGTTTAATACATACATTCAACCAGCAAACTGTATTCATTCATTCAATGAAACAAATGTTATACATTGATTCAATTAAACAATCTGCACGAATTAATTCAATTAGAAGAGAGTTTCTCATTCATTCAATATCTCAACCTTTACTAATTCATTGAAAGAAAGGAAATGTATTCATTCATTCGTTTATTCTAAATTCAAACGTTCATCCAATGAAACAAGCTGCTTGTGTTAATTCAATGAGCAGAGCTTCACTCTTTCATACCGTTCGTTTATTCCGAATTCAAACGTTCACTCAATCAACCAAACGTTCTTCATTGATTCAATGAAACAAACTGCACGCGATGATTTCATGATTAGAGTGTCTCTCATTCTTTCAATGTCTCAAGCTTAATTCATTCATTCAACCAAACAAACTGTATTCATTCATTCAATGAAACAAATGTTATACATTGATTCAATTAAACAAACTGCACGAATTAATTCAATGGGAAGAGAGTTTCTCATTGATTCAATATCTCCACCTTTACTAATTCATTTGAAGGAAAGGAAATGTTTTCATGTGTTCGTTTCTTCTAAATTCAAACATTCATTCAATGAACCAAACGTTACACATTGATTCAATTGAACAAACTGCACGTGCAGTAGAGCACCTGTAATTCATTTAATATCTCAAGCTTAATACATACATTCAACCGAACAAACGGTATTCATTCATTCAATGAAACAAACGTTACACATTGATTCAATTAAACAAACTGCACGTGCAGAAGAGCATCTGTCATTCATTTAATGTCTCAAGTTTAATACATACATTCAACCAAACAAACAGTATTCATTCATTCAATGAAACAAACGTTACACATTGATTCAATATTACAAACTGCACGTGCACAAGAGCATCTGTCATTCATTTAATGTCTCAGGTTTAATGCATACATTCAACCAAACGATCTGTATTCATTCATTCAATGAAACAAACGTTACACATTGATTCAATTTAAAAAAACTGCACGTGCAGTACAGCTTCTTTCTATCATTTCATTTCTCAAGTTTAATACATTCATTCAACCAAACAAACAGTATTCATTCATTCAATGGAACAAACGTTACGCATTGATTCAACTAAGAAAACTGCACGTGAAGTCGAGCTTCTCTCATTTAGTTAATGTCTCAAGTTTAATACATAGATTCATGCAAACAAACTGTATTCATTCATTCAATGAAACAAATGTTATACATTGATTCAATTAAACAATCTGCACGAATTATTTCAATTAGAAGAGAGTTTCTCATTCATTCAATATCTCAACCTTTACTAATTCATTGAAAGAAAGGAAATGTATTTATTTCGTTCGTTTATTCTAAATTCAAACGTTCATTCAATGAACCAAACGTTATTCATTAATCCAATGAAACAAGCTGCATGTGTTAATTCAGTGAGAAGAGCTTCACTCTTACATTCCATGTCTCAAGCTTAATACATTCATTCAACCAAGCAAATAGTATTCATTCGTTCAAAGACACAAACGTTACACATTGAATCAATGAAACAAACTGCACGTGCAGTAGACCTCCTGTCATTCATTTATTGTCGCACGTTTAATACATTAATTCAACCAAACAAACTGTATTCATTCATTCAATGAAACAAACGTTACACATTGATTCAATTTAAAAAAACGGCACGTGCAGTAGAGCTTCTCTCATTCATTTCATGTCTCAAGCTGAATTCATTCATTCAAACAAACAAACTGTATTCATTCATTCAATGAAACAAACGTTACACATTGATTCAATTTAAAAAAACGGCACGTGCAGTAGAGCTTCTCTCATTCATTTCATGTCTCAAGCTGAATTCATTCATTCAAACAAACTGTATTCATTCATTCAATGAAACAATTAAACAATCTGCACGAAATAATTCAATTAGAAGAGAGTTTCTCATTCATTCAATATCTCAAACTTTACTAATTCATTTAAAGAAAGGAAAAGTATTCATTCGTTCGATTATTCTAAATTCAAACGTTCATCCAATGAAACGATCTACTCGTGTTAATTCAATGAGTAAAGCTTCACTCTTTCATTCCATTCGTCTATTCTAGATTCAAAAGTTCACTCAATGAACCAAACGTCATTCATTAATCCAATGAAACAAGCTGCTTGTGTTAATTCAGTGAGCAGAGCTTCACTCTTTTATTCTTTGTCTCAAACTTAATACATTCATTCAACCAAACAAACTGTATTCATTCATTAAATGAAACAAACGTTACACATTGATTCAATTAAACAAACTGCACGTGCAGTCGAACTTCTGTCTATCATTTGATGTCTCAAAGTTTATACAATCACTCCACCAAACAAACTGCATTTATTCATTCAATGATCCAAACGGTACACATTGATTCAAATAAACAAGCTGCACGTGCAGAAGAGCATCTGTCATTCATTTAATGTTCCAAGCTTCATACAGTCATTCAACCAAACAAACAGTATTCATTCAAAGAAACAAACGTTATACATTGATTCCATTCAACAAACCGCACGCGCAGTAGAGCTTCTCTCATTCAGTCAATGTCTCAGGTTAAATACATACATTCAACCAAACAAACTGTATTCATTCAAAGAAACAAACGTTACACATTGATTCAATTCAACAAACTGCACAAATTAATTCAATTAGATAGAGTTTCTCATTCATTCCATATCTCAACCTTGACTAATTCATTGAAACAAAGGAAATGTATTCCTGCGTTCGTTTATTCTAAATTCAAACGTTCATCAAATGAAACAAGCTGCTTGTGTTAATTCTGTGAGCAGAGCTTCAATCTTTCATTCCATGTCTCAAGCTTAATCCATTTATTCAACCAAACAATCAGTATTCATTCATTCAATGAAACAAACGTTACACATTGATTCAATTAAACAAACTGCACGTGCAGTGGAGCTTCTCTCATTCAGTTAATTTCTCAAGTTTAATACATACATTCAACCAGCAAACTGTATTCATTCATTCAATGAAACAAATGTTATACATTGATTCAATTAAACAATCTGCACGAATTAATTCAATTAGAAGAGAGTTTCTCATTCATTCAATATCTCAACCTTTACTAATTCATTGAAAGAAAGGAAATGTATTCATTCATTCGTTTATTCTAAATTCAAACGTTCATCCAATGAAACAAGCTGCTTGTGTTAATTCAATGAGCAGAGCTTCACTCTTTCATACCGTTCGTTTATTCCGAATTCAAACGTTCACTCAATCAACCAAACGTTCTTCATTGATTCAATGAAACAAACTGCACGCGATGATTTCATGATTAGAGCGTCTCTCATTCTTTCAATGTCTCAAGCTTAATTCATTCATTCAACCAAACAAACTGTATTCATTCATTCAATGAAACAAATGTTATACATTGATTCAATTAAACAAACTGCACGAATTAATTCAATGGGAAGAGAGTTTCTCATTGATTCAATATCTCCACCTTTACTAATTCATTGAAGGAAAGGAAATGTATTCATGTGTTCGTTTCTTCTAAATTCAAACATTCATTCAATGAACCAAACGTTACACATTGATTCAATTAAACAAACTGCACGTGCAGTAGAGCACCTGTAATTCATTTAATATCTCAAGCTTAATACATACATTCAACCGAACAAACGGTATTCATTCATTCAATGAAACAAACGTTACACATTGATTCAATTAAACAAACTGCACGTGCAGAAGAGCATCTGTCATTCATTTAATGTCTCAAGTTTAATACATACATTCAACCAAACAAACAGTATTCATTCATTCAATGAAACAAACGTTACACATTTATTCAATTAACAAAAACTGCACGTGCAGTACAGCTTCTTTCTATCATTTCATTTCTCAAGTTTAATACATTCATTCAACCAAACAAACAGTATTCATTCATTCAATGGAACAAACGTTACGCATTGATTCAACTAAAAAAACTGCACGTGAAGTCGAGCTTCTCTCATTTAGTTAATGTCTCAAGTTTAATACATAGATTCATGCAAACAAACTGTATTCATTCATTCAATGAAACAAATGTTATACATTGATTCAATTAAACAATCTGCACGAATTATTTCAATTAGAAGAGAGTTTCTCATTCATTCAATATCTCAACCTTTACTAATTCATTGAAAGAAAGGAAATGTATTTATTTCGTTCGTTTATTCTAAATTCAAACGTTCATTCAATGAACCAAATGTTATTCATTAATCCAATGAAACAAGCTGCATGTGTTAATTCAGTGAGAAGAGCTTCACTCTTACATTCCATGTCTCAAGCTTAATACATTCATTCAACCAAGTAAATAGTATTCATTCGTTCAAAGACACAAACGTTACACATTGAATCAATGAAACAAACTGCACGTGCAGTAGACCTCCTGTCATTCATTTATTGTCGCACGTTTAATACATTAATTCAACCAAACTGTATTCATTCATTCAATGAAACAAACGTTACACATTGATTCAATTTAAAAAAACGGCACGTGCAGGAGAGCTTCTCTCATTCATTTCATGTCTCAAGCTGAATTCATTCATTCAAACAAACAAACTGTATTCATTCATTCAATGAAACAATTAAACAATCTGCACGAAATAATTCAATTAGAAGAGAGTTTCTCATTCATTCAATATCTCAAACTTTACTAATTCATTTAAAGAAAGGAAAAGTATTCATTCGTTCGTTTATTCTAAATTCAAACGTTCATCCAATGAAACGATCTGCTCGTGTTAATTCAATGAGTAAAGCTTCACTCTTTCATTCCATTCGTCTATTCTAGATTCAAAAGTTCACTCAATGAACCAAACGTCATTCATTAATCCAATGAAACAAGCTGCTTGTGTTAATTCAGTGAGCAGAGCTTCACTCTTTTATTCTTTGTCTCAAACTTAATACATTCATTCAACCAAACAAACTGTATTCATTCATTAAATGAAACAAACGTTACACATTGATTCAATTAAACAAACTGCACGTGCAGTCGAACTTCTGTCTATCATTTGATGTCTCAAAGTTTATACATTCACTCCACCAAACAAACTGCATTTATTCATTCAATGATCCAAACGGTACACATTGATTCAAATAAACAAGCTGCACGTGCAGAAGAGCATCTGTCATTCATTTAATGTTCCAAGCTTCATACAGTCATTCAACCAAACAAACAGTATTCATTCAAAGAAACAAACGTTATACATTGATTCAATTCAACAAACCGCACGCGCAGTAGAGCTTCTCTCATTCAGTCAATGTCTCAGGTTAAATACATACATTCAACCAAACAAACTGTATTCATTCAAAGAAACAAACGTTACACATTGATTCAATTCAACAAACTGCACAAATTAATTCAATTAGATAGAGTTTCTCATTCATTCAATATCTCAACCTTGACTAATTCATTGAAACAAAGGAAATGTATTCCTGCGTTCGTTTATTCTAAATTCAAGCGTTCATCAAATGAAACAAGCTGCTTGTGTTAATTCTGTGAGCAGAGCTTCAATCTTTCATTCCATGTCTCAAGCTTAATCCATTTATTCAACCTATCAATCAGTATTCATTCATTCAATGAAACAAACGTTACACATTGATTCAATTAAACAAACTGCACGTGCAGTGGAGCTTCTCTCATTCAGTTAATTTCTCAAGTTTAATACATACATTCAACCAGCAAACTGTATTCATTCATTCAATGAAACAAATGTTATACATTGATTCAATTAAACAATCTGCACGAATTAATTCAATTAGAAGAGAGTTTCTCATTCATTCAATATCTCAACCTTTACTAATTCATTGAAAGAAAGGAAATGTATTCATTCATTCGTTTATTCTAAATTCAAACGTTCATCCAATGAAACAAGCTGCTTGTGTTAATTCAATGAGCAGAGCTTCACTCTTTCATTCCGTTCGTTTATTCCGAATTCAAACGTTCACTCAATCAACCAAACGTTCTTCATTGATTCAATGAAACAAACTGCACGCGATGATTTCATGATTAGAGCGTCTCTCATTCTTTCAATGTCTCAAGCTTAATTCATTCATTCAACCAAACAAACTGTATTCATTCATTCAATGAAACAAATGTTATACATTGATTCAATTAAACAAACTGCACGAATTAATTCAATGGGAAGAGAGTTTCTCATTGATTCAATATCTCCACCTTTACTAATTCATTGAAGGAAAGGAAATGTATTCATGTGTTCGTTTCTTCTAAATTCAAACATTCATTCAATGCACCAAACGTTACACATTGATTCAATTAAACAAACTGCACGTGCAGTAGAGCACCTGTAATTCATTTAATATCTCAAGCTTAATACATATATTCAACCGAACAAACGGTATTCATTCATTCAATGAAACAAACGTGACACATTGATTCAATTAAACAAACTGCACGTGCAGAAGAGCATCTGTCATTCATTTAATGTCTCAAGTTTAATACATACATTCAACCAAACAAACAGTATTCATTCATTCAATGAAACAAACGTTACACATTGATTCAATATTACAAACTGCACGTGCACAAGAGCATCTGTCATTCATTTAATGTCTCGGGTTTAATGCATACATTCAACCAAACGATCTGTATTCATTCATTCAATGAAACAAACGTTACACATTGATTCAATTAAACAAACTGCACGTGCAGTAGAGCATCTATCATTCATTCATTCATTAAACAAACTGAACGAATTAATTCAACTAGAAGAGAGTTTCTCATTCATTCAATATCTCAACCTTTACTAATGTATTGAAAGAAAGGAAACCTATTCGTTTCGTTTATTTTTTCTAAATTCAAACGTTCGTTCAATGAACCAAACGTTATTCATTGATCCAATGAAACAAGCTGCTAGTGTTAATTCAATGAGCAGAGCTTCACTCTTTCATTCCATGTCTCGAGCTTAATACACTCATTCAACCAAACAAACAGTATTCCTTCATTCAGTCAAACAAACGTTACACATTGATTCTATTTTAAAAAACTGCACGTGCAGTACAGCTTCTTTCTATCATTTCATTTCTCAAGTTTAATACATACATTCAACCAAACAAACAGTATTCCTTCATTCAGTGAAACATACGTTATTCCTTGATTCAATGAGTTGAGCTTCCCTCATTCATTCAATGTCTCAAGCTTAACTGGTTCATTGAAAGAAACAAACTGTGTTCGTCCAGTCGTTGAAAGAAACGTCAATCCTTCATTCAAACGTTCTTCCTTGATTCAATGAAACAATCTGCACGAGATGATTCCATGATTAGAGCTTCTCTCATTCTTTCAATGTCTCAAGCTTAATACATTCATTCAACCAAACAAACCGTAATCATTCATTCAATGAAACAAACGTTACACATTTATTCAATTAAAAAAATCTGCACGTGCAGTACAACTTCTTTCTATCATTTCACTTCTCAAGTTTAATACATTCATTCAACCAAACAAACAGTATTCATTCATTCAATGGAACAAACGTTACGCATTGATTCAACTAAAAAAACTGCACGTGAGGTCGAGCTTCTCTCATTTAGTTAATGTCTCAAGTTTAATACATAGATTCATGCAAACAAACTGTATTCATTCATTCAATGAAACAAATGTTATACATTGATTCAATTAAACAATCTGCACGAATTATTTCAATTAGAAGAGAGTTTCTCATTCATTCAATATCTCAACCTTTACTAATTCATTGAAAGAAAGGAAATGTATTTATTTCGTTCGTTTATTCTAAATTCAAACGTTCATTCAATGAACCAAACGTTATTCATTAATCCAATGAAACAAGCTGCATGTGTTAATTCAGTGAGAAGAGCTTCACTCTTACATTCCATGTCACAAGCTTAATACATTCATTCAACCAAGCAAATAGTATTCATTCGTTCAAAGACACAAACGTTACACATTGAATCAATGAAACAAACTGCACGTGCAGTTGACCTCCTGTCATTCATTTATTGTCGCACGTTTAATTACATTAATTCAACCAAACAAACTGTATTCATTCATTCAATGAAACAAACGTTACACATTGATTCAATTTAAAAAAACGGCACGTGCAGTAGAGCTTCTCTCATTCATTTCATGTCTCAAGCTGAATTCATTCATTCAAACAAACAAACTGTATTCATTCATTCAATGAAACAATTAAACAATCTGCACGAAATAATTCAATTAGAAGAGAGTTTCTCATTCATTCAATATATCAAACTTTACTAATTCATTTAAAGAAAGGAAAGGTATTCATTCGTTCGTTTATTCTAAATTCAAACGTTCATCCAATGAAACGATCTACTCGTGTTAATTCAATGAGTAAAGCTTCACTCTTTCATTCCATTCGTCTATTCTAGATTCAAAAGTTCACTCAATGAACCAAACGTCATTCATTAATCCAATGAAACAAGCTGCTTGTGTTAATTCAGTGAGCAGAGCTTCACTCTTTTATTCTTTGTCTCAAACTTAATACATTCATTCAACCAAACAAACTGTATTCATTCATTAAATGAAACAAACGTTACACATTGATTCAATTAAACAAACTGCACGTGCAGTCGAACTTCTGTCTATCATTTGATGTCTCAAAGTTTATACATTCACTCCACCAAACAAACTGCATTTATTCATTCAATGATCCAAACGGTACACATTGATTCATTGTATGTATGTACTAAACTTGAGACATGAAATGAATGAGAGAAGCTTCACTGCAAGTGCCGTTTGTTTCATTGAATGAATGAATACTCTTCCTTAAGTTGAATGAATGTATTCACCGTGAGACATGAAATGATAGACAGAAGCTCTACTGTACGCGCAGTTTGTTTAATTGAATCAATGTGTAACGTTTGTTACATTGAATGAATGAATACAGTTTGTTTAGTTGAATGAATGTAATCAGCTTGAGACATTGAAAGAATGAGAGAAGTTCAAATCATGGAATCATCTCGTGCAGTTTGTTTCATTGAATCAATGAAGAACGTTTGAATGAATGATTGAAGTTGTTTTCAACGACAGAACGAACACAGTTTGTTTCTTTCAATGAACGAATTAAGCTTGAGGTATTGAATGAATGAGAGAAGCTCAACTCATTGAATCAACGAATACCGTTTGTTTCATTGAATGAATGAATACAGTTTTCTTCTTTCAATGATTGTATTAAGCTCGAGACATGGAATGAAAGAGTGAAGCTTTGCTCATTGAATGAACACAAGCAGCTTGTTTCGTTGGATCAATGTCTAACGTTTGGTTCATTGAATGAACGTTTGAATATAGAATACACTAACGAATGAATACATTTCATTTCTTTCAATGAATGAGTAATGGTTGAGATCTTTAATGAATGAGAAACTCTCTTCTAATTGAATTAATTGGTGCAGTTTATTTAATTGAATCAATGTATAACATTTGGTTCATTGAATGAATGAAAACAGTTTGTTTGGTTGAATGTATTATGATTGCGACATGAAATGATAGACAGAAGCTCTACTGTACGTGCAGTTTGCTTAATTGAATCAATGTGTAACGTTTGTTTCTTTGAATGAATACAGTGTGCTTGGTTGAATGAATGTATTAAGCTTGAGACACTGAAAGGATGAGAGAAGCTCTACTGTACGTGCTTTTTCTTTAATTAAATCAATGTGTAACGTTTGCTTCATTGAATGAATACTGTTTATTTGGTTGAAGGAATGTATTAAACTGGAGACATGAAATGAAAGAAAGAAGCTCTACTGCACGTGCAGTTTGTTGAATTGAATCAATCTGTAACGTTTGTTTCTTTGAATGAATGAATACAGTTTTTTTGCTTGAATGTATGTACTAAACTTGAGACAGTATTTAATGTCTCAAAGAAACAAACGTTACCCATTGTTTCAATTAAACAAACTGCACGTGCAGTAGACCTCCTGTCATTCATTTCATGTCTCAAGCTTAATACATTGATTCTACCAAACAAACAGTATTCATTCATTCAAAGAAACAAACATTACACATTGATTCAATTAAGTAAACTGCACGAATTAATTCAATTAGAAGAGAGTTTCTCATTCATTCAATACCTTTACTAATTCATTGAAAGAAAGGAAATGTATCCTTTCGTTCGTTTACTGTAAATTCAATTAAACAAGCCGCTTGTGTTAATTCAATGAGCAGAGCTTCACTCTTTCCTTGCGTACCTTTATTCCAAATTCAAACATTCACTCAATGAACCAAACGTTCTTCATTGATTCAATGAAACAAACTGCACGCGATGATTCCATGATTAGAGCTTCTCTCATTCTTTCAATGTCTAAAGCTTAATACATTCATTCAACCAAACAAACTGCATTCATTCATTCAATTGAAACAAGCGTTACACATTGATTCAAGTTAAAAAAAACTGCACGTGCAGTACAGCTTCTCTCTGTCATTTCATGTCTCAAGCATAATACGTCCATTCAACCAAACAAACTGTATTCATTCATTCAATGAAACAAATGTTATACAATGATTCAATTAAACAAACTGTACGAATTAATTCAATTGGAAGAGAGTTTCTCATTGATTCAATATCTCCACCTTTACTAATTCATTGAAGGAAAGGAAATGTATTCATGTGTTCGTTTCTTCTAAATTCAAACATTCATTCAATGAACCAAACGTTACACATTGATTCAATTAAACAATCTGCACGAATTAATTCAATTAGAAGAGAGATTCTCATTCATTCAATATCTCAACCTTTACTAATTCATTGAAAGAAAGGAAATGTATTCATTCATTCGTTTATTCTAAATTCAAACGTTCATCCAATGAAACAAGCTGCTTGTGTTAATTCAATGAGCAGAGCTTCACTCTTTCATTCCGTTCGTTTATTCCGAATTCAAACGTTCACTCAATCAACCAAACGTTCTTCATTGATTCAATGAAACAAACGTTACACATTGATTCAATTAAACAAACTGCACGTGCAGTAGAGCACCTGTAATTCATTTAATGTCTCGAGCTTAATACATACATTCAACCAAACAAACGGTATTCATTCATTCAATGAAACAAACGTTACACATTGATTCAATATTACAAACTGCACGTGCACAAGATCATATGTCATTCATTTAATGTGTCAGGTTTACTGCATACATTCAACCAAACGATCTGTATTCGTTCATTCAATGAAACAAACGTTACACATTGATTCAATTAAACAAACTGCACGTGCAGTAGAGCATCTATCATTCATTCATTCATTAAACAAACTGAACGAATTAATTCAACTAGAAGAGAGTTTCTCATTCATTCAATATCTCAACCTTTACTAATGTATTGAAAGAAAGGAAACCTATTCGTTTCGTTTATCTTTTCTAAATCAAACGTTCGTTCAATGAACCAAACGTTATTCATTGATCCAATGAAACAAGCTGCTTGTGTTAATTCAATGAGCAGAGCTTCACTCTTTCATTCCATGTCTCAAGCATAATAAATTCATTCAATCAAACAAACAGTATTCATTCATTCAAGCAATGAAACAAACGTTACACATTGAATCAATTAAACAATCTGCACGGATTAAATCAAATTGTTAATGTCTCAGGTTAAATACATGCATTCAACCTAACAAACAGTATTCATTCATTCAATGAAACAAATGTTATACATTGATTCAATTAAACAAACTGCACGAATTAATTCAATGGGAAGAGAGTTTCTCATTGATTCAATATCTCCACCTTTACTAATTCATTGAAGGAAAGGAAATGTATTCATGTGTTCGTTTCTTCTAAATTCAAACATTCATTCAATGAACCAAACGTTACACATTGATTCAATTAAACAAACTGCACGTGCAGTAGAGCACCTGTAATTCATTTAATATCTCAAGCTTAATACATACATTCAACCGAACAAACGGTATTCATTCATTCAATGAAACAAACGTTACACATTGATTCAATTAAACAAACTGCACGTGCAGAAGAGCATCTGTCATTCATTTAATGTCTCAAGTTTAATACATACATTCAACCAAACAAACAGTATTCATTCATTCAATGAAACAAACGTTACACATTTATTCAATTAACAAAAACTGCACGTGCAGTACAGCTTCTTTCTATCATTTCATTTCTCAAGTTTAATACATTCATTCAACCAAACAAACAGTATTCATTCATTCAATGGAACAAACGTTACGCATTGATTCAACTAAAAAAACTGCACGTGAAGTCGAGCTTCTCTCATTTAGTTAATGTCTCAAGTTTAATACATAGATTCATGCAAACAAACTGTATTCATTCATTCAATGAAACAAATGTTATACATTGATTCAATTAAACAATCTGCACGAATTATTTCAATTAGAAGAGAGTTTCTCATTCATTCAATATCTCAACCTTTACTAATTCATTGAAAGAAAGGAAATGTATTTATTTCGTTCGTTTATTCTAAATTCAAACGTTCATTCAATGAACCAAATGTTATTCATTAATCCAATGAAACAAGCTGCATGTGTTAATTCAGTGAGAAGAGCTTCACTCTTACATTCCATGTCTCAAGCTTAATACATTCATTCAACCAAGTAAATAGTATTCATTCGTTCAAAGACACAAACGTTACACATTGAATCAATGAAACAAACTGCACGTGCAGTAGACCTCCTGTCATTCATTTATTGTCGCACGTTTAATACATTAATTCAACCAAACTGTATTCATTCATTCAATGAAACAAACGTTACACATTGATTCAATTTAAAAAAACGGCACGTGCAGGAGAGCTTCTCTCATTCATTTCATGTCTCAAGCTGAATTCATTCATTCAAACAAACAAACTGTATTCATTCATTCAATGAAACAATTAAACAATCTGCACGAAATAATTCAATTAGAAGAGAGTTTCTCATTCATTCAATATCTCAAACTTTACTAATTCATTTAAAGAAAGGAAAAGTATTCATTCGTTCGTTTATTCTAAATTCAAACGTTCATCCAATGAAACGATCTGCTCGTGTTAATTCAATGAGTAAAGCTTCACTCTTTCATTCCATTCGTCTATTCTAGATTCAAAAGTTCACTCAATGAACCAAACGTCATTCATTAATCCAATGAAACAAGCTGCTTGTGTTAATTCAGTGAGCAGAGCTTCACTCTTTTATTCTTTGTCTCAAACTTAATACATTCATTCAACCAAACAAACTGTATTCATTCATTAAATGAAACAAACGTTACACATTGATTCAATTAAACAAACTGCACGTGCAGTCGAACTTCTGTCTATCATTTGATGTCTCAAAGTTTATACATTCACTCCACCAAACAAACTGCATTTATTCATTCAATGATCCAAACGGTACACATTGATTCAAATAAACAAGCTGCACGTGCAGAAGAGCATCTGTCATTCATTTAATGTTCCAAGCTTCATACAGTCATTCAACCAAACAAACAGTATTCATTCAAAGAAACAAACGTTATACATTGATTCAATTCAACAAACCGCACGCGCAGTAGAGCTTCTCTCATTCAGTCAATGTCTCAGGTTAAATACATACATTCAACCAAACAAACTGTATTCATTCAAAGAAACAAACGTTACACATTGATTCAATTCAACAAACTGCACAAATTAATTCAATTAGATAGAGTTTCTCATTCATTCAATATCTCAACCTTGACTAATTCATTGAAACAAAGGAAATGTATTCCTGCGTTCGTTTATTCTAAATTCAAACGTTCATCAAATGAAAGAAGCTGCTTGTGTTAATTCAGTGAGCAGAGCTTCAATCTTTCATTCCATGTCTCAAGCTTAATCCATTTATTCAACCA